>NC_134364.1:115945104-116182604 GCF_048569485.1 Anomaloglossus baeobatrachus
ACCCCACTGTGCAGGACTTCTCTACTGCTCTTACCCCACTGTGCAGTACTTCTCTACTGCTCTTACCCCACTGTGCAGGACTTCTCTACTGCTCTTACCCCACTGTGCAGGACTTCTCTACTGCTCTTACCCCACTGTGCAGGACTTCTCTACTGCTCTTACCCCACTGTCCAGGACTTCTCTACTGCTCTTACCCCACTGTGCAGGACCTCTCTACTGCTCTTACCCCACTGTGCAGTACTTCTCTACTGCTCTTACCCCACTGTGCAGGACTTCTCTACTGCTCTTACCCCACTGTGCAGGACTTCTCTACTGCTCTTACCCCACTGTGCAGGACTTCTCTACTGCTCTTACCCCACTGTGCAGGACTTCTCTACTACTCTTACCCCACTGTGCAGGACTTCTCTACTACTCTTACCCCACTGTGCAGGACTTCTCTACTGCTCTTACCCCACTGTGCAGGACTTCTCTACTGCTCTTACCCCACTGTGCAGGACTTCTCTACTGCTCTTACCCCACTGTCCAGGACTTCTCTACTGCTCTTACCCCACTGTGCAGGACCTCTCTACTGCTCTTACCCCACTGTGCAGGACTTCTCTACTGCTCTTACCCCACTGTGCAGGACTTCTCTACTGCTCTTACCCCACTGTGCAGGACTTCTCTACTGCTCTTACCCCACTGTGCAGGACTTCTCTACTGCTCTTACCCCACTGTGCAGGACCTCTCTACTGCTCTTACCCCACTGTGCAGGACTGCTCTACTGCTCTTACCCCACTGTGCAGGACTGCTCTACTGCTCTTACCCCACTGTGCAGGACTTCTCTACTACTCTTACCCCACTGTGCAGGACTGCTCTACTGCTCTTACCCCACTGTGCAGGACTGCTCTACTGCTCTTACCCCACTGTGCAGGACTTCTCTACTGCTCTTACCCCACTGTGCAGGACTTCTCTACTGCTCTTACCCCACTGTGCAGGACTTCTCTACTGCTCTTACCCCACTGTGCAGGACTTCTCTACTGCTCTTACCCCACTGTGCAGGACTTCTCTCGTGCTGGACCCATTCTCTGAAATGCCTCGATCCAGAATATCAGACTGACTTTCCCGGATGTGAACACGCTTTCAAAATCTCTAGTTCTGCCATCTGTAATTAGGTGACAACAGTATAACCTGCAGCTGCCTCCTCCCTCTGCACACAGGCTCCCCTGCTCACACCACTACGTCCCCGCTGGCTCAGATACTGGCAGGGCCACTGCTTCATGCAGCTTTGTTTATATTTTTCGTGCCAACACCAGGGGCGGCTTGCCAGGACTGGAATAGCACTTCTTACCTAGGGTGTCACTGCATCTATACTGAGGGACGGGTATGTCCACATGCGCTGGGTGGAAAATCCACTTTGAACTAAATTAACCAAAAACAGTAGCTGACTTTCTATAAAATGTCACCAATAATGGCCTGGCTCTGCAAATGTGCTACCCACAGCAAGGACAATCATACACAGTCAAGATCCACAAGGAGATCTGTCACCAGATTTCAAGATACACAATAAGACCTGATGAGGCTGGTGTACTTACTGTGAAAGAGCATGTCACAATTAAATGGGCTGTATAATGCTGATATTAATAGGATCATTCCATAAATCCAGGTTTAGAGAGTGACTTGCCTAGCCTGACTGATGGCTGCAGCTTGTACTGAGCAGGGAGATCTCTGCAGCAGGGAGGAGGGACACTGATCAGCTGTCAAACAGGCTAAGGCTATGTGCCCACGGGAGATCGCACCTGTGGATATTTCCACGGGTATGTCCACAGGTTTCCCGGAATCCGCAGCTATCCATAGATGCAGGATTCCAGCAAAATATATCTGCGGTAAACCTGCGGACATTCATGTGGCTTACCTGCGGAAGTCCCGGCCTCTATCTCCATAGTGGAGGAGCGGGAATTCCGCAGGTATTTCCGCAGAAATAATTGACATGCCGTTACGTGCGGCTGCGGCACATCCGCAGCATATTCTGCAGCCGCACATACCGCAGCATGGACACAGCACTCCCCATGTCCCACAGGATAACCTGGGGAGCGTCTGTACTTGCTAAAACCTGCGGATTTATCTAGAAAATCCAGATAAATCCCCAGGTTTTTCGCAGCAAAATCCGCGGGTACAGAATCCCGTGTGCACATAGCCTAAATGTGCAGAGATGGAGTGTAAAATTTAAAAAAAAAAAATAAAGAACACCAGGAAAATTGTGACCCACCCAGCTTGACTGACAGCTGCATTCTGTACTGAGGAGCTTGAGATCTCAGCAGGGAGGAGGGACACTGAGGAACTGGCAAGAATTAGTGTAAACGTTCCAAATCTGATTATAAAGTGTTTCTGACGTGGAGTATCATAATAAGTACACTTTATTGAGATCATTATGAAGCAATAAACAAATCAAGGATTAAAAACAAACCAGCGATCGACAGAAGAAGAAAGGGGGATCGTGGACACTATGGTTGTGTTTCTAAAATACCCAAAAGAACTGGAAAAAAAAACCCTTTAAGGAAAGTGAATCCACATCCTCAGCATTTCATTCATTCCTTGTACTGACAGCTCATACAATATGCCCCTTTTAAGCTTGGCGGCCAAATCCTACTTCTCTGAAAAGCATGGGAAGAACATTGAATTGGAGGTAGCGAGGTCGGGCCGGAGCGCCTTTGTTCCATGTGCTGGAATGTACTCGTCTAAGCCGCATTCCGGAATATCAACTCGCATTCCCAAGTGCGTGAGTGCGAGGAGGCGGCTGCGAGAACTTTATATAGGATCCAAATGCCTGCAATGTACATTTTCTGTGCATTCATCTCAGGATAGATTCCATGATACAGGCCGTGCAGGCACATACACGTCCCTGCAGAGATATAGCAGGATTATTCTACACCACTTATTGGATAACTAATAAACCAGAGAACAGAACGTGCAATAAACAGGAACACAAGCTTATTATATAGCAATTTTAGAAACCCAAAATATACGAGAGCAGCCACGAATAGTCACTAGAGGGATTGTCAAAAAAGCAAAGTGCTTGAACACACAAGCTGCCCCTGCTTGCAAAAAAAGGGCCAAGCTGCCCCTGCTTGCAAAAAAAGGGCCAAGCTGCCCCTGCTTGCAAAAAAAGGGCCAAGCTGCCCCTGCTTGCAAAAAAAAGGCCAAGCTGCCCCTGCTTGCAAAAAAAGGGCCAAGCTGCCCCTGCTTGCAAAAAAAGGGCCAAGCTGCCCCTGCTTGCAAAAAAAGGGCCAAGCTGCCCCTGCTTGCAAAAAAAGGGCCAAGCTGCCCCTGCTTGCAAAAAAAGGGCCAAGCTGCCCCTGCTTGCAAAAAAGGGCCAAGCTGCCCCTGCTTGCAAAAAGGGGCCAAGCTGCCCCTGCTTGCAAAAAGGGGCCAAGCTGCCCCTGCTTGCAAAAAGGGGCCAAGCTGCCCCTGCTTGCAAAAAGGGGCCAAGCTGCCCCTGCTTGCAAAAAGGGGCCAAGCTGCCCCTGCTTGCAAAAAGGGGCCAAGCTGCCCCTGCTTGCAAAAATGGGCCAAGCTGCCCCTGCTTGCAAAAAGGGGCCAAGCTGCCCCTGCTTGCAAAAAGGGGCCAAGCTGCCCCTGCTTGCAAAAAGGGGCCAAGCTGCCCCTGCTTGCAAAAAGGGGCCAAGCTGCCCCTGCTTGCAAAAAGGGGCCAAGCTGCCCCTGCTTGCAAAAAGGGGCCAAGCTGCCCCTGCTTGCAAAAAGGGGCCAAGCTGCCCCTGCTTGCAAAAAGGGGCCAAGCTGCCCCTGCTTGCAAAAAGGGGCCAAGCTACCCCTGCTTGCAAAAAGGGGCCAAGCTACCCCTGCTTGCAAAAAGGGGCCAAGCTACCCCTGCTTGCAAAAAGGGGCCAAGCTACCCCTGCTTGCAAAAAGGGGCCAAGCTACCCCTGCTTGCAAAAAGGGGCCAAGCTGCCCCTGCTTGCAAAAAGGGGCCAAGCTGCCCCTGCTTGCAAAAATGGGCCAAGCTACCCCTGCTTGCAAAAAGGGGCCAAGCTACCCCTGCTTGCAAAAAGGGGCCAAGCTACCCCTGCTTGCAAAAAGGGGCCAAGCTACCCCTGCTTGCAAAAAGGGGCCAAGCTGCCCCTGCTTGCAAAAAGGGGTTAAGTTGCCCCTGCTTGCAGCATGGCAGAGTGCACCAAGCTAACAGCCTACATAAGCAGCTGACCGGTCAGTCACTGTTCCACACTACGCAGAATTCCAGGAGGATAAGGAGCAGCCGGTTGCTTAAGGTGAAAGACGACACTGCCCTCCTAAAGGGAACCTGTCAGCATGTTTTTGCTATATAATGTGATAGCAGCATGATTTAAGGGCCGAGACCCCTGATTCCATTCCAGATATATATGACTTACTTATGGCTGTCATTTTCATAATTGTTTTATCTGCCGCAGATTTAGCAGTGCTCAGAATGCTCAGCTGTGTGTAGCCCCGCACATATCAGTGATTGGTAGCTGTGTACCTTGTGCATAGGCAGAAAGTTGCTGATCATAGGAGGGGCGGGGTTACACGACGTGGTCAACCCGATGTACAAGACACTTGGTCATGTAGTGATAATCTAATAAAACACTGATTTTATTGAAATGGCAAAACAGTTACACTCCACTGTAATCAGGAATTCAGCCACTATATCATAGCAAAACCCTGCTGACAGATTCCCTTTAAATAATGTACTGTACTGCAGACTGCAGTCAGCGATGAGACACCACAAGTGCTGCAGTGTCAGTGTGGAGCCACTTATTTATTTAAATGAAGCTCTTGGCCACACCATAGGTGCACTAAAGCCCCCTTATTGGCTTTCACAATACATATTTTTTATGGCAACTAAACAACTAACATCTACACTGTGTGCAGAATTATTAGGCAAATGAGTATTGTGATCACATGACACTTTTTATACATGTCTTCCTACTCCAAGCTGTATAGGCTGAGAGCCAACTACCAATGAAGTAAATCAGGTGACGTGCATCTCTGTAATGAGGAGGGGTGCGGTGTAATGACATCAACACCCTATATAAGGGGTGCTTAATTATTAGGCAACTTCCTTTCCTTTGACAAAATGGGTCAGAAGAGAGATTTGGCGGGTTCTGAAAAGTCCATATTGTGAGATGTCTTGCAGAGGGATGCAGCAGTCTGGAAATTGCCAAACCTTTTGCAGCGTGATCATCTTTGCCATTGCATTTCATGGCAAATAGCCAACAGAGTCGCAAGAAGCGTTTTGGGCAAAAAAAGGCGCAAAATAACTGCCCATGAATTGAGGAAAATCAAGCGTGAAGCTGCCAAGATGCCATTTGCCACCAGTTTGTCCATATTTCAGAGCTGCAACGTTACTGGAGTATCAAAAAGCACAAGGTGTGCCATACTCAGGGACATGGCCAAGGTAAGGAAGACTGAAAAACCACCACCTCTGACCAAGAAACAGAAGATAAAACCTCAAGACTAGGCCAAGAAATATCTTAAGACTGATTCTTCACAGGTTTTATGGACTGATGAAATGAGAGTGACTCTTGATGGATGGGCCAGAGGCTGGATCAGTAAAGGGCAGAGAGCTCCACTCCGGCTCAGACGCCAGCAAGGTGGAGGTGGGCACTGGTGTGGGCTGGGATCATCAAAGATCAACTTGTGGGATCTTTTCGGGTTGAGGATGGAGTGAAGCTCAACTCCCAGACCTACTGCCAGTTTCTGGAAGACAACTTCTTCAAGCAGTGGTACAGGAAGAAGTCGGTATCGTTCAAGAAAAACATTTTCATGCAGGACAATGCTCCATCACATGCATCCAACTACTCCACAGCGTGGCCGGCCAGTAAAGGTATAAAAGATGAAAAAATAATGACATGGCCCCCTTGTTCACCTGATCTGAACCCCATAGAGAACCAGTGGTCTCTCATAAAATGTGAGATCTACAGGGATGGTAAACAGTCACCTCTGGGAGCAGTGTCTGGAGGCTGTGGTGGCTGCTGCACGCAATGTGGATCGTAAACAGATCAAGCAATGACAGAATCTATGGATGGTCGCTGCTGAGTGTCATCAGAAAGAAAGGGGGCGATATTGGTCACTAATTTCTTTGGGTTTTGTTTTTGCATGTCAGAAATGTTTATTTCTAAATTTTGTGCAGTTATATTGGTTTACCTGGTGACAATAAACAAGTGAGATGGGAATAGATTTGGTTTTTATTAAGTTGCTTAATAATTCTGCACAGTAATAGTTACCTGCACAGATATCCTCCTAAGATAGCCAAATCTAAAAAAAAAAACCCACTCCAACTGCCAAAAATATTAAGCTGTGATATTTATGAGTCTTTTGCGTTGATTGAGAACATAGTTGTTGATCAATAATACAAAAAAATCCTCTAAAATACAACCTGCCTAATAATTCTGCACACGGTGTATAGCAGAGGTATGATTTTACAGGGTCACCTACAGTAAATACCGCTACAAGTGTTGAAAAAAATCTGCAATGATGAAAAAGGGTTGGTTTTTTTTTGGGGGGGGGGGGGGGGGGGGGTGATACCATAAAAAAAAAAAAAAACACAAAAAACACAGCGAACATTGGAAAGTCACTGTTATATCCAGAGCATTCAGCATTTTCTCCCAGCTTAACTACAGTGTCAAATTGAAAAACTGACACCAAACCTGGATCACTGTCGATTAGAGAAAATGTAATTACAGTTCAGTGCTCCTCATCGAGAAGATCTACCCTGTATAACCTTAGGAAATGGGATCCGGAGCAAGGAGAAGACAGCAGCTAGCAAAACACTAACAAAAGTCACTATGTGAGGATATGGGCTATATTCACATCACGGATTAGTCTGTCCAATATATTCCCTGGGAAAATCTCCCAACATATACAGAGGAAAATCTGGAGGTTGATGTACCCACCGTATGGGCACATAGTGGGAAACATCACCTAGCCGCTGCAAGGAATAGTACTATACTGAGAAGGGAGGGAAAAAAGGAAGAAAGGAAAAGGGGAAAAAAAGGGGAGAGAGGAAAAGGGGAAAAAAAGGGGAGAGAGGAAAAGGGGAAAAAAAGGGGAGAGAGGAAAAGGGGAAAAGGGGAAAAAAAGGGGAGA
Organism: Anomaloglossus baeobatrachus; assembly: GCF_048569485.1. Lineage (NCBI taxonomy): Eukaryota > Metazoa > Chordata > Amphibia > Anura > Aromobatidae > Anomaloglossus > Anomaloglossus baeobatrachus. The sequence continues at coordinate 115,952,203 of NC_134364.1, forward strand.
GAGGAAAAGGGGAAAAGGGGAAAAAAGGGGAGAGAGGAAAAGGGGAAAAAAGGGAGAGAGGAAAAGGGGAAAAAAGGGAGAGAGGAAAAGGGGAAAAAAGGGAGAGAGGAAAAGGGGGAAAAAAGGGAGAGGAAAAGGGGGAAAAAAGGGAGAGGAAAAGGGGGAAAAAGGGAGAGAGGAAAAGGGGAAAAAAGGGAGAGAGGAAAAGGGGAAAAAAGGGAGAGAGGAAAAGGGGAAAAAAGGGAGAGAGGAAAAGGGGAAAAAAGGGAGAGAGGAAAAGGGGAAAAAAGGGAGAGAGGAAAAGGGGAAAAAAGGGAGAGAGGAAAAGGGGAAAAAGGGAGAGGAAAAGGGGAAAAAAGGGAGAGAGAGAGGAAAAGGGAAAAAAAAGGGAGAGAGGAAAAGGGAAAAAAAAGGGAGAGAGGAAAAGGGGAAAAAAAGGGAGAGAGAGGAAAAGGGAAAAAGAGAGAGAGGAAAAGGGAAAAAGGGAGAGAGGAAAAGGGAAAAAAAGGGAGAGAGGAAAAGGGAAAAAAAGGGAGAGAGGAAAAGGGAAAAAAAGGGAGAGAGGAAAAGGGGAAAAAAGGAAGAGAGGAAAAAAGGGAGGGAGGAAAAGGGGGAAAAAGGGAGAGAGGAAAAGGGAAAAAATGGGGAGAGGAAAAGGGAAAAAGGGGGAGAGGAAAAGGGAAAAAGGGGGAGAAGAAAAGGGAAAAAGGGGGAGAAGAAAAGGGAAAAAGGGGGAGAAGAAAAGGGAAAAAGGGGGAGAAGAAAAGGGAAAAAGGGGGACAAAAGAGCAGAAAAAAAGGAGGGAAAATAAAAAATAAAAAAGAAGACTGTTAGTCCATAGGGTGTAAAGCAATGCAAGGGTTAAGCTAATTAAAAGCGTAATAACCATAAGATCAGCAAGAGGCTATTTAAATTAGCGAAAGCTTCTTTGCACTTTCGTTCATACATAATTTACAAGTTCAGTAGGGAAGCGTGACGCTCGCCTCAGAGTATCAATTATTAATGGAAGGGTTTTTTCTCCCCCCCATAAAATGATAACATTTAGGTTGGTGGTCTATATCTATTTTGAGGCCGCAGATGAGACAAATGTGCATTACTGAGAGGGCGCGATCACACGGGTCACCACGGGTTATGTGCGGAGGACTCAGACGCTTTCACGCCACACGGAGGTCAGGGCCATAGAAACCTATAGGTCACGGGATATAAACCATTTACATCTGATCCAAGTGATTGCCAGGAAAGGTGACGTGCAGGGGCCGTGTCGTATATACCACGCCTAGAAAGTCTACAGCATTTGCAGGCAGCTACGTAAAACTGGAGCTTATAGGGTTTAAAGAGAATGCATCCAAATCAGGTTTTTGTGCTAAACTTCTATTTTAGCAATTTTTCCCTCTTTATTAATAAAAAAAATAATCAAAGACTTACAATTTTTACACCTATTTTACACTAACTTCCTGTTTTAGGAAATGCACATGTACATTAGCACCAATGAACAGACTCAGACCCTATCATTTACACTAAAGCATCTAATGAGTGTGTGCAAAGCTCACTATGAAGGGAGCAGTGATCTTGAAATCCAATCCAAAAATCACGTTAAAATCCAGAGAAGTGTCTAAAAGTATCCATGAGTAAAAAACCGCGTTGGTGTGCGGTGAATATGGCCCCATTAATCAAGGTCTGTGACAATGCCCTGTGTGATTGGTGGATCCCGAGTGACCAAAGGTATTATTTGTTAATAAAATCCTGCCTCTGATGATAATGAGCCTGCAATAAACACAAAGAAAACAAAAAAACAAAGTATGTATCTAAAATAATCCTAGTGGCTAGTATGAAACTTACAAGATAACCAATTTTGTTTTTCTTTAAATAAACATCAAGCTATGGGGAAAAAAAATGCCCCACAATTTGGAGAAAATACAAACAAGTCATATTCTAGCAAAACCTCTTTAAAAGAAGTTTACCTAAAAGACACTTGCATGGTATATACAGCTGGCGTCAGTAATTAGAAAAGAAATAAAAATTAAAAAAAAACAACAATTTATAATAAAAAATTAAAGGATAAATTAAAGGGGATGTCCCGGAGACGTCAATGCTTATTTAGGGATGATTGTTTCCCCTGGAAGCCCCTTACTATCTGAGCCTGGACATCTCTGTGGGTGAAGTCCCAGTGACACGGGTCAGATACAAGGAGTCATCCATCGCTCCTTCACCTTTACGAGTCATTTACCTGCGTAATCATGAAATTACCAAGAACAAAGGAAGATCATCAAAGGCACAAATAATAAACGGACGGCCGATTTATTAGTGTTTATGGCACTTTTTTTCCAGTCTGTCATTTCTAGATGCACCTTTTTTAAAGTTTATTTTGTGTCCCTGTTTTGTGCTTTTGTTTCTTACATGTTCATAGTTGTGGTTGAGGTTTCCCAGTTTCCAGATGTTTTTCGGTTGATTCATCAATTGAAACTTTTGAAAACGGCTCAAAACTTTGGAGCAAAAAGTAATATATTGTCACCCCTTGGAATGATATTATGTTCGTCTGGAAATTCTGCGCACATTTTAGCGGTAAATATGGTTCGGGAAACAAAAAGTAACCTGCTTATATTTTGTGCACAATATATGAGCTATGTGCGCCATTTTTTAAAAAAGGTTGATGCAAATAAAAAATAAATGCTTTAAAAAAATGCTAAAACACAATAAAAAAAAATACCAATACCAGTAAAAATAATAGCACTAGAAAAAATATATATATATAATGTAATATAATGTTAAATATAATACAATAAATAAAATATATATAAAATAAATATAAATAAAATTATAATATATATAATACAACAAATAATGCATAATATATATACACATACATACACATACATACACACAAACTGTATAGAGTACTATAATACAACAAAATGCATTCAAAAAATATATATACACACACACACACATTACATACATACACATACATAAATACACACAGTATATGGTAATACAACAAATAATGCATAAAATGTGTAATATATATATATATATATATATATATATATATATATATATATATATATATATATATATATATATACACACACACACTGTATATAGTAATACAACAAAATGCATACAAAAAATATATTATATATATACTTTTTTTATGCATTTTGTTGTATTACTATATAGTGTGTGTATATGTGTATGTATGTGTATAATTATATAATTATATATATATATATATATATATATATATATTGCATTATTTGTTGTATTACTATATACTGCATGTATGCATTTATACGTGTGTGTGTGTGTGTGTATGTATATGTGTGTGTGTATAATATATATATATATATATATATATATATATATATATATATATATACATACACACACACACATATACATACACACACACGTATAAATGCATACACGCAGTATATAGTAATACAACAAATAATGCAATATATATATATATATATATATATATATATACATACATATATATATACATACACACACACACACACACACACCATATATACACACACACATATATATATATTATACACACACTTAAAAATATAATTAAAAATAGTAATCAAATACCATATAATTAAATAAAAAGAAAAATTATAAAAGGTCAAAAAGGCAATACTTTAGTGAGGGCCAAATTCAATGAGGGCCCAAGTTGAAGCGTAATATTAAATCACTAGCGTTAACATTCATCCAGTATTCGGGTCATTATCAGCATGTGGACAGTAATTGACAGCTGGAGAGATGCAGCAGATGTCAGGGAAGGGGACAGGTTACAGCAGGCAGCTGCCTGACGAGGACGGGCGCATCCCTCCAGGAGGATATTAGGAGGCTGCTCACCTACTGCGCGGCAGGTTGTAATGGTAAATTATTCAGGAATGCAGCACCCCTGAGACACCTCTAATGTGCGACTAAGAAAACATCTGATGTTATACAGCCATATACAGCGTCTACCTTTATTTTCCATTTACACTGTTACCCCATATGAACCGAGTCAGCACTATCATGCCAATATGGGATACAGCCGCCATGTCCCTATTATGGTGGGCAGTAATGATCTGGATTGGCGCGGCCGAGAGAACCAGTACAATTGGATCTGACATATCACAATCTTCTATCCACAGAAACTGCATGAAGGGAAATATTGATCCAAGGAGCTGTCTGCTGCCTTAGGGTGGTAATACCTTCCTTGAGATTAACTAGTGCCAGTATAAAAAGGCTGACCTCTGAAGACCTATAGATTCCGTGTTATCCAACCCTCCTTATATAAACCCAATCACTTACCTCAATTGACTTTAAGAGAACCTTAAAGGTCTCTCCTGTCAATTACCCGGAGCGGCGCTGGGCAGAGCCGGACTAGTTTTGTGTCTGAAATCACCGGAAGGATATTTAAAGTATATATTTTCTCTGAAACGCCACAGAGAGCAAAGAAGATCCAGATTCCTGATATTCTGATATTAAGCCTGCATCTGCCTGGTCTGGTGCGGGCACTGTTCATGCGCCTGGCATAGGAGGTAATGATATGTCCTACCGTATTGTTGGGAAGCGTTAAAAGCAGTACTCCCATCTCAGTAAGTACCTGCATAAAACTGGAAATTGCAATCACATCTTGTCTTTTGCTACAAGTCTGCAGTCACTCAATGAATCCTCACAGTGTGTGCATTGCACACTGTCAGGATTCCCCAGTGTTGGCAGGTGTGCAGTTTGCAGGATTGGCCAGAATGTGGCTCTCACCCCTGACATGGCACCACCTCCAGTACGCAGACACAGAAGATTTTTGGGACTTCCCGGCCCCCGTCTTTCTTCGGAGCAGTCGATGGAACACTTTAGTGATATTGATGCATTTGAAGCCTTTTGGAATGAGACACGTACGTGTGACCGTCACAAGAATGGCAGATTCTCATCCTCTGGAAATAATTAAAGGGGACCGGTCACGGGAGGCACTGGCTGGGATAATAAGGAGCAGCTTTGGGCACTGATTGAAACCAGACCCGCCAGTGAGAGGCTGCATTTTATATTGCTGCCTGCCACTTACCTGCTGCGGCCAGGAGTGACTGCGCCACGGTATAGACGGCACTATAACCATCATCACTGCTGGGTGTAAGATCTGCAAATCACTACTTATAAATTATGTTGCTTCCTTCTGAAAAATCCCTTTAAAGGTCTCCTTTTCATGCTATTTACTGTCCGCTGCCTGTTGTCAGGTGCAATCAATGTCTAGCCATAGAGCCACAAAGTAAGGCCGGAGTTCCACTTGCACGTGACTCGTGTGAGTCTCGCATCGCATCACCCGGCACGGCCGCACACTCTCCTGACCGGAGCGTGCATCGCATCACCCGGCACGGCCGCACACTCTCCTGACCGGAGCGTGCATCGCATCACCCGGCACGGCCGCACACTCTCCTGACCGGAGCGTGCATCGCATCACCCGGCACGGCCGCACACTCTCCTGACCGGAGCGTGCATCGCATCACCCGGCACGGCCGCACACTCTCCTGACCGGAGCGTGCATCGCATCACCCGGCACGGCCGCACACTCTCCTGACCGGAGCGTGCATCGCATCACCCGGCACGGCGCACACTCTCCTGACCGGAGCGTGCATCGCATCACCCGGCACGGCGCACACTCGCCTGACCGGAGCGTGCATCGCATCACCCGGCACGGCACACACTCGCCTGACCGGAGCGTGCATCGCATCACCCGGCACACACTCGCCTGACCGGAGCGTGCATCGCATCACCCGGCACACACTCGCCTGACCGGAGCGTGCATCGCATCACCCGGCACACACTCGCCTGACCGGAGCGTGCATCGCATCACCCGGCACACACTCGCCTGACCGGAGCGTGCATCGCATCACCCGGCACACACTCGCCTGACCGGAGCGTGCATCGCATCACCCGGCACACACTCGCCTGACCGGAGCGTGCATCGCATCACCCGGCACACACTCGCCTGACCGGAGCGTGCATCGCATCACCCGGCACACACTCGCCTGACCGGAGCGTGCATCGCATCACCCGGCACACACTCGCCTGACCGGAGCGTGCATCGCATCACCCGGCACACACTCGCCTGACCGGAGCGTGCATCGCATCACCCGGCACACACTCGCCTGACCGGAGCGTGCATCGCATCACCCGGCACACACTCGCCTGACCGGAGCGTGCATCGCATCACCCGGAACACACTCGCCTGACCGGAGCGTGCATCGCATCACCCGGCACACACTCGCCTGACCGGAGTGTGCATCGCATCACCCGGCACACACTCGCCTGACCGGAGTGTGCATCGCATCACCCGGCACACACTCGCCTGACCGGAGTGTGCATCGCATCACCCGGAGTGTGCATCGCATCACGCGGCACACACTCGCCTGACCGGAGTGTGCATCGCATCACGCGGCACACACTCGCCTGACCGGAGTGTGCATCGCATCACCCGGCACACACTCGCCTGACCGGAGTGTGCATCGCATCACCCGGCACACACTCCTGACCAGAGCGTGCACACTCTCCTGACCGGAGCGCCTCCGCTGCATGTATTTCCATGCAGCTGAGGCACTTCTGTCCGGAGAGTGTGCGGCCGTGCCGGGTGATGCAAGAGTCACAAGGGGACCTATAGTGCTGGCAGAATGCTGGGGAAGAAGCACCATCCACTCACACACAGAGGGTGGTAAGTTAGGCCGCGCTCACATCAGCAGTATTTTGCCGCAAAACCGGATACATCACAAATGAGTTTCAGTTGCATTCATTTCCAATAGACTTGCGGCAAGATGCGGTCACATGTGGTTGTGTATGACGCATGCAACCGCATGTGACCGCATCTTGCCGTGTGTCCATTGGAAATTAATGGAACTGAAACGCATTTGTGACGGATCCTGTTTTGCGGCAAAACACCGCTGATGTGAGCGCGGCCTAACAGAGCATCAAAAACGGAGACGGAAAAGTGCACCCTCGGGCAGGGACTAGTCACCTGAGGCAGTGTCTTCAGCCGGCTTTTTAAAAGTATGAAGCCACTAAAAAGTCAATGCGCTAAAGAATAGAAACGCGCCTGCGGCCAGGTAGTCCTCCATATTCACGAACTGTATATATGACTAGTTTCACACTTGCGCTATTTTAACGCAAACGGAATCCGTCACTAATGTAGTACAGTTCATTTATTTACAGTGGAAGCGCGTTACTATGGCGCGTGTGTGTGTCATGCAGTACCCACTTGTGTCCACACGATGTCGCGCTTCCACTGTAAATAAATGAACTTACGGTACTACATTAGTGACGGATTCCGTTTGCGTCAAAATAGCGCAAGTGTGAGTGAGCCCTAACCCTGACCTCAGCACTAACTGGCATCTTTCTGCGTATGCACAGTGTATACCAAAAGCAGCCAGTCAGTGGTGTGGGCGGAGTTATATATATATATTATTATATATATATATTGTATTAAAACTGCAGTCTGGTAAGGCTGCTTTCACACATCAGTTTTTTGCCATCAGGCACGATCCGGCGAAAAAAAAAGGGATCTGTCATCATTTTTTTTCCATGCGTTCCTTCCGTTCTTTTTGACAGATCCATAGTGATACTGAGCATGCTCAGTTAAAAAAAACGGATCCGTCATTGGATTCCGTCATATGCAAGATGACGATGGATCCGGCGCCCATAGGCTTCCATTATACAATTTGGCGTGGTCCGTTTTTTTGCCGGAGACAAAAAACGTTCCCTGCTGCGTCCTGACGAAGAAATTTCACCAGATCTGGCGGATGCCACATGCGACGCAAGGCCATCTGGCACAATCCGGCGCTAATACAAGTCTATGGGGAATAAAACTGATCGGACGCCGGACCCATTTTATCCGCAATTCGCCGGATTGTGCCTGACACCGAAAAACTGATGTGTGGAAGCAGCCTAAGTGATGCATTGCAGGAATCTGGGTCTCTGCCCCTACATCATGTTACTCTGTGATAGGGGGAAAGAAAAACTCTGGTGATAGATGGCCTTTTACAAAGCAACTATGAATAAGTATACACCAGTCTGTATATAACTTATTCCTTACCAATGAATACCCTTTATTTGCTGCAATCTTTTTGCAAATATGTGACTGTTCGCTGGGCTTCCTGCAGGCGAGCGTGCACGGCTACGGATCAGTCTGTCATCTCTACCTGTGGACTCTATAAAGGACGCTTTCCACAGTGCTGATCCGTCACCGCAGCTAAACTGAACTGGTCAGACCACTTATTTCCCCGGCCCGGCCTGCAGCAGCACGGCCCGGAGGCATTATCCCGATATGTTCCGGTGCTACCGTGCAGGGTGATCACTTGATTATCACACAAGCTGGCTGCCAAGGTCTCCTCTATCCCATAATCCTCTCTTTAGGGTATTTATACCTGCGCTCGCACAGGTCACAGCTGGCTGTGGGGCTTATGCGCAGTCATTAATAATCCCCTAGATATTCACATGAGACAAATCCCTGCTCCACACATGAATTTCTCTCCCCCCCATATTCCTTTCGGACTAATCGTCTTGTGTCTCAAGGCGTGGAGCAATCGTCTTCTCCAGCGCTGCGCAGCCTGCAGCCATCCTGAAACTACAACTCCCAGCACCACCAAACCGTGCTTATCGCTGGGACTGCGTGCACTTTGCCCTGCAAAACAAGTCAGCGCAATAAATCAAAAAAAAGAGCCCAAACCCATGAGAACTAGGGATCGGCAAGTACAGCGCTCCAGACCGGGGCCGGTGTCATTGAACTTGTGGCTTCCAGTTTCCTCCTTTATATGGCTATTTTTATGGCTTTAACCCCTTTTGCATAACTGCATTTAGCACATGCAAATTTATGCTGAGGAACCACAACAAAATCCACAGAGGATTTCTTTCTATACGTGTGCACATTTCTGGGGGTGTACTAACTTCTGTATAGCTATGTCCATTTACCCATTCGGAAACAGAATTTACATGCAAAACCAAAATACGGATCCATTCCATAAGACCTGTCTACAGATGCCTGTGTCGGGCTGTTTGCCCCTCATCAGCACAAATCAAATTCTGGCTTCTTGTGCGCTTTACACTGATGAGGGGTACATTCCCCGAAACAGGAACCTGTAGATGAGTTTTTGGCTCTTATCTGTGGTTCTGTTTAAGCACATTGAAGCGTCAAAAATAGACTTCTAGGTGTGAGATCACCCTCTTGCAAAACACAGACTAATTTGCAGGACTATCTGTAAACCTCCATACTCGGTGAGCTCCGGTAGTTCCTTCCCGCAAGGCTTGTTGCAATAGACACATTCCAATATTTTGGATATTGAAGAAACATTGTATAATATTGTGATAACAGAAATCCTTCTGTATATATAATAAGGAAACAACTTGGGCATTTATAAAGAGTAAGTGCATCCTTAAAGGGTTCTTTCCATCTTCACAAATGGGTATTGTTGGATAGAGCTTGTAAAAACGAGCACCTTTGCAATTTACTGCTTATTAAAACGTGTTGACTCTCTTCAGATATTGACATTTTTCTTTTGTTTTGCGCTTGTTGCCTAGGAGACCGACCACCGCTGCGGTCTAGTTTGTAAGCACTGGGCGGACGTTGCCCATGATTAGGAGATAACGCGCTCCTGGGCAGCTTCAGAATATAGAAGAGAGCTTTAAGGGACTGTGCAAATGGTCAGTCTCTGAGGCAACAAGCTGTAAACTAAAGTGTTAATATCTTAAAGGGGTTGTTCACGATGCAAACAACCATTATATGTAAAATAACAACATGTATAATCACTTTCGTTGCAGGTGCCTTCTCCTGGGGATTGTGTGACATTATTACGTCATGTGATCCTTGCAGCCAATCAATGCTGGCTTCACCCTCCCCTCCTTTGGACAAATCCAGACACCTGGAGGAAGTGAGAGCTGTTGCTGGCCTCTTACATTCTCCGGATGACAATTATTTCAGTAGGGGAGGACAGTGAAGCAAGCGCTGATTGGTTGCTGGAATCACACAACAAAACGTCAAGTGATCCCCAGGAGGAGGCAGTGTCAAAACTGCTCAAACAGCGCCGGCATCGGAGGAGAGTACAGATATTATTTTACTGGGGGGAAACATAAGGTTTGAGAAGCAGTTGTCTGAGCAATGTACAACCCCTTTAAGAAAGGCTGAAAATTTCTACTAAGCAGTAAATTGCACAATCGCTTGTATTAACCAACTATTTGACAATACCCAATGAGGACGGAACTGACCCTTTAAATATCACCTCACATAACATGACAGTAGAACACCCCCACCCCCTTCAATCAGATAAACCTCGACAAATGTGCATGAAGGCGATTCATAGATTTGAGCAACGAAAAGGGGCAAGACTGCTGTCTCCTGAAATCTAGCAATCCATGGGGGGACAGATCCCCGATGTTCAAAGGCCAAAACTGACACATTTCGCTCAAAAAAGTGACACATTTCGCTCATTTACATTCCTAACAAACCCTATAACCGCTGTCTCCATCACTAGATACATTGTTTCAAACATCCCCCAGCAGATCACTGTACAGGAAAGTACAGAAGACTGCTGGAGACTGCGACCGACCCTCTACAGGTAGTAACAGAAGGCATCCCTGGCTACGACAGAGCGGACGGACACATCGCCCACCGCGGCCAGGGCTGCGCTCACCAATGCGTCTTATGGGATTTTATACAGGATCCTCTCGGCAGACCTTGTGTTGGATTATTTTCTTTTGTTAGTACACTTTGGAAGTAATTGTAATAGTCACTTTGCAAAATCTTCATTTTCCAGAGGCGATAAACAGCAGCTGCACAGGAAAGTGACAGCTTCAAAAGAAACGATGAGAAGTCTTCACCCCCTGCGAGTGCTCACGTCCACTTTTGTGCTGTATGTTTTCAATCCGATACATATGGAGACCCTCCCCCCCTCATCCCCTTGACATACGGAAAGTTGCTGTGTGGACATTTTTCAATTATTGAATTATTATTTTTTTAACCATGCATACAGCGATAAGATGACGGGAAGAGATTACTGTGCATTTCATTTCTGCACAATGTGATTTTATTTTTTTTTTTTTTAAAATGGGCTCATACTGGGAAGTACGGAGCGGAACTGGAAACAATGACACCTTTTAGTATCATAATCCCTCTACAGGTAAAACTAGAAGGATGAGCCCTCACCTCCCACTGGAGCCCTCCCTGACCACACAAGAAGCCCTCACAAAGCCCCCCGCCGCTGTAGAGCCCTCCCCCAACCACCACAGGAGCTCTCCCAGATCACCAATTGCACCCCCCCCAGGAGCTCTCCCAGATCACCAATTGCACCCCCCCCAGGAGCTCTCCCAGATCACCAATTGCACCCCCCCCCAGGAGCTCTCCCAGATCGCCAATTGCACCCCCCCCAGGAGCTCTCCCAGATCGCCAATTGCACCCCCCCCAGGAGCTCTCCCAGATCGCCAATTGCACCCCCCCCAGGAGCTCTCCCAGATCGCCAATTGCACCCCCCCCCGGAGCTCTCGCAGATCGCCAATTGCACCCCCCCAGGAGCTCTCCCCAATCGCCGCCATTGAAGCCAACCTTGATCACCGCCACAGGGGTCCTCAACTACCGCCATTGGAGACCTCCCCGATTGCCACTGGAGCCCTCGCGCCTCCCCCACAGCAACTCTCCCAGACCACCGCTCACCCCCCCACCACCAGAGGAGCTATCCCCCGACTGCCGCCACTGGAGCCATCACCGATTGCCACTGGAGCCCTCGCGCCTCCCCCACAGCAACTCTCCCAGACCACCGCTCACCCCCCACCACCAGAGGAGCTATCCCCCGACTGCCGCCACTGGAGCCATCACCGATTGCCACTGGAGCCCCCCCCCCCCCCCCCCCCCCCCCCTCGCGCCTCCCCCACAGCAACTCTCCCAGACCACCGCTCACCCCCCACCACCAGAGGAGCTATCCCCCGACTGCCGCCACTGGAGCCATCACCGATCAGTACAGGAGCTCTCCCAGACCCCCACTCTCTCCCCACCACTGCCTCCGGAACCCTGCCACGCCCCCCCCCCCTCCATCATCGCTGCCACCGGAACCCTGCCCCCCCCCCCCCCATCATCGCTGCCACCGGAACCCTGCCCCCCCCTCCATCATCGCTGCCACAGGAACCCTGCCACCCCCCCCCCCCCCCATCATCATCGCTGCCACAGGAACCCTGCCACCCCCCCCCCCCCCATCATCATCGCTGCCACAGGAACCCTGCCACCCCCCCCCCCCATCATCATCGCTGCCACAGGAACCCTGCCACCCCCCCCCCCCCATCATCATCGCTGCCACCGGAACCCTGCCCCCCCCCCCCTCCATCATCGCTGCCACCGGAACCCTGCCACCCCCTCCCTCCATCATCGCTGCCACCGGAGCCCTGCCACCCACCCCCCCCCCCCCATCATCGCTGCCACCCCCCCTCCCCCCAATCATCGCTGCCACCGGAACCCTGCCCCCCCCCCCCCATCATCGCTGCAATCGGAACTCTGCCCCCCCATCATCGCGGCCACCGGAACCCTGCCCCCCCCCCTCAGTCATCGCTGCCACCGGAACCCTGGCGCCCCCCCTCCATTATCGCTGCCACCGGAACCCTGGCGCCCCCCCCCTCCATCATCGCTGCCACCGGAACCCTGGCGCCCACCCCTCCATCATCGCTGCCACCGGAACCCTGACCCCCCCCCCCCCATCATCGTTGCCACCGGAACCCTGACCCCCCCCCTCCATCATCGCTGCCACCGGAACCCTGACCCCCCCCCCCTCCATCATCATCGCTGCCACCAGAACCCTGGCCCCCCCCCCTCCATCATCATTGCTGCCACCAGAACCCTGCCCCCCCCCTCCATCATCGCTGCCACCGGAACCCTGGCGCCCCCCCCCCCTCCGTCATCGCTGCCACCGGAACCCTGGCGCCCCCCCCCCTCCGTCATCGCTGCCACCGGAACCCTGGCGCCCCCCTCCATCATCGCTGCCACCGGAACCCTGACCCCCTCCATCATCATCGCTGCCACCGGAACCCTGACCCCCTCCATCATCATCGCTGCCACCGGAACCCTGACCCCCCCCTCCATCATCATCGCTGCCACCGGAACCCTCACACCCCCCATCACTGGGACCCTCACACCCCCCATCACTGGGACCCTCGCTTCCACCCCCTCCATCATCGCTGCCACTGGAGCCCTTAACTGTCGCCACCAGAGCCATGGACCACCACCACAGTTGCAGTCATGGCTGGGCAGTCGCACTCACAAAGTTGCTGTTTGTCTATAGGAGCTATCCCCCGATATCCTGCCCCCGGGTAGTGGTCGGGGGGATGTTTATGTCCGTGCCCTCCACAAACAGACCCTGTACATGTAAACATTCCCTCCCCCACCACACACGGGTATATTGCAGGAACACTACTGCCGCCGCTGTGCACTCACCTGGGGATACAGCTGGGGCTGGAGCCATCTATCTCCCAAGTGGCAAACAAGTTCATGGGCACCGGCCTGTTCAGCGCCCCCGGGAAGCTCAGCCGCCCCTTGTCCGCCATGGTGGCCGCCGTGGTTTCCTCCCGGACAGCAGAGGGATGTCGCCTGCCTCAGGGCGGAGGACACAAGCAGCTCCTCCGGTCACATCTCCCCGTCTCTCTACTCCTCGCCCTCCTCAGGCGCGCCCCCGACAAGCCGTGCCCGCGCGTACGCCGATACGCCGCTTACAGATTATTTTTTTTTTTATTATTTTGAATATTAAGCTTTATCAACAATCACAAATAACACGGTTCCTCGGTTCAGTGAAGACTGGCCGCCGCTATAATAGAACTCCACTAAGCGCGCTCCCGACAAGGTTCATTTGTTTCACAGCTATTATTATCCAAGGCTACTAAATCCGCCCCGGTCGGAAGTGACGCCGGACAGAAAGCGGTGCCTGAATAATGCATGATTTATGACATGGGCGGAATTAACGGTATATGGAACAACCAATCAAATTGCTTCTTACAGTTTAGCACACTTATGAGCAAATGAAAGTTGGTATTTGATTGGTTGTTATGGACAACTTTTTTTTGTACACAATCTTTATTAGTATAATGACAATATTCTGCGAGTAAATGTAACAGCCAATCAAATTACTTCTTACATAATAGAACACGCAAAATAAAAGCTGGTATGTGATTGGTTGCTAGGGGCAACTACTTATCTGTTCATTTGTTTTGAACAGCAGAATCTTTATATAGCGTTGACAAAGCTGGTATATACACATTATTGCCCTATATATGGTATAACACACCTAATCTCCGGCATTATACCAAACAAGATCATAAAAATCTCCCTGTACAATTTCTCTGTTGCTCCATTATGAATTAAATGGACTGTATCCTACGATAATTACCATTGAAGAGTCATGTGGGCGGTGCTACTATTCTAAAGAGTCATCTGGGCGGTGCTACTATTCTAAAGAGTCATGGGGGTGGTGCTCCTATTCTAAAATTACATGGAGATGGTGCTACTATTCTAAAAAGACATGGAGAAGGTGCTACTATACAAAAGAGCCATGGAGGTGGTGCTACTATTCTAAAGAGTCGTGAGTGGTGCTACTATTGCCTCAGGGTAACCCTCAACTCTGCTCTCTCCTTCAATCCACATATCCAAGCCCTCTTCACCTCCTGCGGATTCTAACTCCTAAATATTTCCTAAATTCGTACATTTCTTAACCAAGAATCTGCAAAAACAGTAGTGCATGCCCTCATTATCTCCCACCTCGACTACTGTAACCCCGTGCTTTGTGCCTTTCCTTATAACACCCTTACACCCCTCCAATCTATCCTAAACTCTGCGGCCCGATTAATCCACCTCTCCCCTCGCTATTCCCCGACTTCCCGTTTCTGCCAATCCCTTCACTGGCTTTCTATTGCCCAAAGAGTCCAGTTCAAAACCTGATTTATGACCTACAAAGCCATCCACAGCCTGTCTCGTCCTTACATCTGTGACCTAGTCTCCCGGTACCTACCTGCACGCAACCTCAGATCCTCACAAGATCTAATTCTCTACTCCTCTCTTATGTCCTCTTCTCTCAATCGCATGCAAGATTTCTCTTATGCCTCCCCCACACTCTGAGACG
Organism: Anomaloglossus baeobatrachus; assembly: GCF_048569485.1. Taxonomy (NCBI): domain Eukaryota; kingdom Metazoa; phylum Chordata; class Amphibia; order Anura; family Aromobatidae; genus Anomaloglossus; species Anomaloglossus baeobatrachus. The sequence goes on from NC_134364.1 coordinate 115,967,325, forward strand.
ATCTACCCCAACACATCAGACCCTCGCCTACCGTGGAATTTTTCAAAAGGAACCTGAGACCTACCTCCTTCGAAAAGCCTACAACCTACAATAACCCTCAGACCATTACACAACTCCGCAACCAGCTCTGTTCTCACCTACTGTATCCTCACCCATGCCCTGTAGTCTATGAGCCCTCGCGGGCAGGGTCCTCTCTCCTCCTGTAGACTGTGAGCCCTCGCGGGCAGATTCTTCTCTCCTCCTGTAGACTGTGAGCCCTCTCGGGCAGGGTCCTCTCTCCTCCTGTAGACTGTGAGCCCTTGCGGGCAGGGTACTCTCTCCTCCTGTAGACTGTGAGCCCTCGCGGGCAGGGTTCTCTCTCCTCCTGTAGACTGTGAGCCCTCGCGGGCAGGGTACTCTCTCCTCCTGTAGACTGTGAGCCCTCGCGGGCAGAGTTCTCTCTCCTCCTGTAGACCGTGAGCCCTCGCGGGCAGGATCCTCTCTCCTCCTGTAGACTGTGAGCCCTCGCAGGCAGGATCCTCTCTCCTCTTGTAGACTGTGAGCCCTCGCGGGCAGGGTCCTCTCTCCTCCTGTAGACTGTAAGCCCTCGCGGGCAGGGTCCTCTCTCCTTCTGTAGACTGTGAGCCCTCGCGGGCAGGGTTCTCTCTCCTCCTGTAGGCTGTGAGCCCTCGCGGGCAGGGTCTTCTCTCCTCTTATAGACTGTGAGCCCTCGCGGGCAGGGTTCTCTCTCCTCCTGGAGACTGTGAGCCCTCGCGGGCAGGGTCCTCTCTCCTCCTGTAGACTGTGAGCCCTCGCGGGCAGGGTCCTCTCTCCTCCTATAGGCTGTGAGCCCTCACGGGCAGGGTCCTCTCTCCTCCTGTAGACTGTGAGCCCTCGCGGGCAGCGTCCCCTCTCCCCCTGCAGACTGTGAGCCCTCGCGGGCAGGGTCCTCTCTCCTCCTGTAGACTGTGAGCCCTCGCGGGCAGTGTCCCCTCTCCCCCTGTAGACTGTGAGCCCTCACGGGCAGGGTCTTCTCTCCTCCTGTAGACTGTGATCCCTCGCGGGCAAGGTCATCTCTCCTCCTATAGACTCTGAGCCCTCGCGGGCAGGGTTATCTCTCCTCCTGTAGACTGTGAGCCCTCGCGAGTAGATTCTCCTCTCTTCCTGTACCAGTCTGTGCTTTGTATTGTTCATGATTATTGTACTTGTTTTTATTATGTATACCCCTTTTCATTTGTAAAGCTCCAAGGAATAAATGGAGCTTTAATAATTATTATTCATAATAATAATAATACTATTCTATAGAGTCATGGGGGCTGTGCTACTATTCTATAGAGTCATGGGGGTGGTGCTACTATTCTATAGAGTCATGGGGGCTGTGCTACTATTCTATAGAGTCATGGGGCGGTGCTACTATTCTATAGAGTCATGGAGCGGTGCTACTATTCTATAGAGTCATGGGGCTGTGCTACTATTCTATAGAGTCATGGGGGTGGTGCTACTATTCTATAGAATCATGGGGGCGGTGCTACTATTCTAAAGAGTCATGGAGCGGTGCTACTATTCTATAAAGTCATGGGGGCAATGCTACTATTCTAAAGAGTCATGGGGGCGGTGCTCCTATTCTATAAAGTCATGGGTGGCGGTGCTGCCATTCTTAAGAGTCATGGAGGCAGTGCTACTATTCTATAGAGTCATGGAGCGGTGCTACAATTCTATAGAGTCATGGAGGTGTCGCGGGCGGAGGAGGGGACGCTGCGCTCTCCCACTGCTCGGGTCCGGCTGCCGCTGCTCAGTGGTGGCTCGAGCGGTGGGCTGGATCCCGGGGACTTGAGAAAAGGGGATTTTGATTGTGGGGGTTTTTGATTATTGTCCGTGACGCCACCCACGGTTGTGGTGATATTAGTGACACCACCGCTGCTCTGGACGGGGATCCCGGGAGCGGTGACAGGGAGCAGCGACAGGGAGCAGCTTTGTTGTTAGTTCTCCCCTCCGTGGGTAGGGGGTTGGTTGTCCCGGGGCCCAGTGATGGGGTAGGGATGGATGGCAGGCGGGTTACGGGGCCTGGCGAGGTGCAGGGTCGCGGGGGCACACGGCACGGTGGTACTCACTCAGCCAATGATGAGGACACAGTTCTCGGTAAAACACACGGCTGGATGGACGGGTCCCACAGACGACTGCGGTGTTGTTTCCTCCCGGCAGGTTGATGGTGACTGCCTTTCCCTGCACCTAAGTAGTTTGTACGGTTCCAATGGGTTCCCACCGGTAACCCGCTCCCCGGCTTGGATATGGGACGGAGGAGCCCCTTTTGCCCGCAGGCGCTGGCCCTGAGAAACGGTTGCCTTGGCGGTGGCGGTGTCTCTCTCACTTGGTTGGACTGTTGCCTTCTGTCGGGACTTGGTCGTTGGGAAACCCAGTAGGTTCCCTTCACTAACGAATTCGGCAAATTCATGGCGACTCCTAGCCTTGTCGGGGTCCGTAAGCCCCTGCCAGATGGTGCTGGCTTCTCTTTGCGTACCGGTCCGGTACCGCCGGGCCACCGCCCGTCCACGGTCCTTACGGTAGACTCCAGTCGACCACTCCTGCAGACAGTCACCACCGTCTGCCAACCTTGCTGATCTGTCCGGGCCACACACCCGGACCAACTTCAGTCTGCTTAGCTGTCACTTTTCTCCTCTCTTACCACTTTCCCTCCTTCCACTTTCACCTCTCAAACTGATCTGCTGGTTTTCCCGCCTCCAGGACTGTGAACTCCTTGGTGGGTGGAGACCAACCGCCTGGCCCACCCCCTGGTGTGGACATCAGCCCCTGGAGGAAGGCAACAAGGGTTTTGTGTCTGACTTCAGTGTGCCTGACCGGGAGTGTGGGGTGTGTGGGTGTTGTTCTCTGTGGCCCCTGGCTTGTCCAGGGCGCCACAGAGGCGGTGCTACTATTCTATAACGTCATGGGGCGGTGCTACTATTCTATAACGTCATGCAGTTTGGTCTAAACATACTTTTTTGGGTGTGGCTGACATCTCTCCACTACACTGTATGTCACTACTCCACATCTATGGATGCACCATTCTCTTTTGCTCCTCTGTAAGAAGCCATACAAAGCTGCAGAGCACAAGCCAATGGTGCAACTGCAAAATTTGGAGATAGAGATGAAACGCCGCGAGGGCAACTTTAACCCCTTCCTGATTGGGCAATTTTTCATTTTTTATCTTACCTTTCTTCCAAGAACAGACAGTTTTATGTTTCCATCAACTTAGTCATATCAGGGCTTATCTATTCCAATATGAGCTGTAGCCTCGAATGACATCTTTCATTGAACCATATAATGTACTGAAAAATGGGAAAAAAATCCAAATGAGCGATAGAAGAAAAATAAATAACCACCCGTTGTTTGGGATTTTGTTTATATTGCGTTCGCTGCGTGGTAAAAATGAGCTGGCAATGTGATTTCTCAGTTTCTACAAGTATAGAAATGTCAAATCTGTCCAGTTTTTATATTTTACTTTAGATGTTTGGGGTAAAGCAACTCAATACTTTGTAAAAAATAAATATGTATACTGCTCAAAAAAATAAAGGGAACACTAAAATACTATTTTGTTGTTTAAGTGTTCTCTTTATTTTTTTGAGCAGTGGATTATATATATATATATATATATATATATATAAATACACACATATATACATATATATATATACACACAGTTCAAAAGTTTAGGGTTAATGGATATTTCCTTATTTTTGAAAGAAAAGCACATTTTTTTCAATAAAGCCAACATTATATTAAACAGAAATCCCCTCTATACATTGTGAATGTGGTAAATGACTATTCTCGCTGCAAATGTCTGTTTTGAATGCAATATCTACATAGGTGTATAGAGGCCCATATCCAACAACCACCACGCCGGTGTTCTAATGGTACACTGTGTTTGCTGTGTTAGAAGGCTAATTGATGTTTAGAAATCCTTTGAAAACCCATGTGCAAGTATGTTAGCACAGCTGAAAACAGTTTTGCTGATTAGAGAAGCTATAAAACTGACCTTCCTTTGAGCTAGTTGAGAATCTGGAGCATTACCGTACATTTGTTGGTTCCATTAAATTCTCAAAATGGCAGAAAAAGAGAACTTTCATGTGGAACTCGACTGTCTATTCTTATTCTTAGAAATGAAGGATATTCCATGCGAGAAATTGCCAAGAAACTGCAGATTTCCAACAACGGCGTGTACTACTCCCTTCAGAGGAGAGCACAAACAGGCTCTAACCAGAGTAGAGAGAAGTGGAGGCCGCGCTGCACAACTGAGCAACAAGATAGTACATTACAGTCTCTAGTGTGAGAAATCCACGCCTCACAGGTCCTCACCTGGCAGCTTCATTATATAGTACCCGCAAAACACCAGTGTCAACGTCTACAGTGAAGAGGCGACTCCGGGATGCCGGCCTTCAGGGCACAGTGGCAAAGAAAAATCCATATCTGAGACTGGCCAATAAAAGGAAAAGATTAATATGTGCAAAAGAACAGGACAGAGGAAGATTGGAGAAAAGTGTTATGGACAGACAAATCAAAATGTGAGATGTTTGGATCATGCAGAAGAACATTTGTGAGACGCAGAACAACTGAAAAGATGCTGGAAGACTGCCTGACGCCATCTGTCAAGCATGGTGGAGGTAATGTGATGGTCTGGGGTTGCTTTGGTGCTGGTAAAGTGGGAGATTTGTACAAGGTAAAAGGGATTGTGAATAAGGAATTCTATCACTCCATATTACAACACCATGCCAAAACCCTGTGGACAGCGCATGATTGGAACCAATTTCCTCCTACAACAGGACAATGACCCAAAGCCACCTCCAAATTATGCATGAACTATATAGGGAAAAGGCAGCAGCTGGTCTCTACCTATAATGGAGGGGCCCAGTCACCAGACCTCAACCCTATAGAGCTGTTGTGGGAGCAGCTTGACCGTGTGGTACCAAAAAGTGCCCATCAACCAATCCAACTTGTGGGAGGGGGAAGCATGGGGGGAAATATCTCCAGATTAGCTCTGCAAATTAACACCTAGAATGCCAAAGGTCTGCAAAGCTGGAATTGCTGCAAAGGAGCGGTCTGTGCCGAAAGCAAAGTGTGATGAGAGATTGAGATATCTATCTATCTATATAATATATCTATATATATATATATATATATATATATATATATATATATATATCTACACTGTATATATGTGTGTATCTGTATGTATAGTTTGTATCACCATTTAATGAGATTTTAACTTTTCTCCGTATGTCGGGGCCTTTGTTTATGGTGAGCTGGAGTTTGTAATTATACTATTACATACGATATTTTGATTACTTTTTATTGCACTCCTTGGGGGGAGTTGAGCAAAGCAAAAAAAAAAAAAAACAGAACTTTTTGTAATTAAAAAGAAAGAAGGGAATTTTGTTTACTTACCGTAAATTCCTTTTCTTCTAGCTCCAATTGGGAGACCCAGACAATTGGGTGTATGGGCTATGCCTCCGGAGGCCGCACAAAGTATTACACTAAAAGTGTAAAGCCCCTCCCCTTCTGCCTATACACCCCCCGTGCTCCCACGGGCTCCTCAGTTTTGGTGCAAAAGCAAGAAGGAGGAAAAGAATTATAAACTGGTTTAAAGTAAAATCAATCCGAAGGAATATCGGAGAACTGAAACCATTCAACATGAACAACATGTCTACACACAAAAAAACAGGGGCGGGTGCTGGGTCTCCCAATTGGAGCTAGAAGAAAAGGAATTTACGGTAAGTAAACAAAATTCCCTTCTTCTTTGTCGCTCCATTGGGAGACCCAGACAATTGGGACGTCCAAAAGCAGTCCCTGGGTGGGTAAAATAATACCTCGTGATAGAGCCGTAAAACGGCCCCTTCCTACAGGTGGGCAACTGCCGCCTGAAGGACTCGTCTACCTAGGCTGGCATCCGCCGAAGCATAGGTATGCACCTGATAGTGTTTCGTGAAAGTGTGCAGGCTCGACCAGGTAGCCGCCTGACACACCTGCTGAGCCGTAGCCTGGTGCCTCAAAGCCCAGGACGCACCCACGGCTCTGGTAGAATGGGCCTTCAGCCCTGAGGGAACCGGAAGCCCAGCAGAACGGTAAGCTTCGAGAATTGGTTCCTTGATCCACCGCCAGGGTTGATTTGGAAGCCTGTGACCCTTTACGCTGGCCAGCGACAAGGACAAAGAGTGCATCCGAGCGGCGCAGGGGCACCGTCCGAGAAATGTAGAGCCTGAGTGCTCTCACCAGATCTAACAAGTGCAAATCCTTTTCACATTGGTGAACCGGATGAGGACAAAAAGAAGGTAAGGAGGAGATATCCTGATTGAGATGAAAGGGGGATACCACTTTAGGGAGAAATTCCGGAACCGGACGCAGAACCACCTTGTCCTGGTGAAACACCAGGAAAGGGGCTTTGCATGACAGCGCTGCTAGCTCAGACACTCTCCGAAGTGAAGTGACTGCTACTAGAAAAACCACTTTCTGCGAAAGGCGTGAGAGAGAAATATCTCTCATTGGCTCGAATGGTGGTTTCTGAAGAACTATCAGCACCTTGTTCAGATCCCAGGGTTCTAACGGCCGCTTGTAAGGAGGAACGATGTGACAAACCCCCTGCAGGAACGTGCGTACCTGTGGAAGTCTGGCTAGGCGCTTCTGGAAAAACACAGAGAGCGCTGAGACTTGTCCCTTAAGGGAGCCGAGCGACAAACCCTTTTCCAGTCCAGATTGAAGGAAGGACAGAAAAGTGGGCAAGGCAAAAGGCCAGGGAGAAAAACCCTGAGCAGAGCACCACGACAGGAAAATTTTCCACGTCCTGTGGTAGATCTTGGCGGACGTTGGTTTCCTAGCCTGTCTCATAGTGGCAATGACGTCTTGAGATAACCCTGAAGACGCTAGGATCCAGGACTCAATGGCCACACAGTCAGGTTGAGGGCCGCAGAATTCAGATGGAAAAACGGCCCTTGAGATAGCAAGTCTGGTCGGTCTGGTAGTGCCCACGGTTGGCCGACCGTGAGATGCCACAGATCCGGGTACCACGACCGCCTCGGCCAGTCTGGAGCGACGAGGATGACGCGGCGGCAGTCGGCCCTGATCTTGCGTAACACTCTGGGCAACAGTGCCAACGGAGGAAACACATAAGGGAGCTGAAACTGCGACCAATCCTGAACTAAGGCGTCTGCCGCCAGAGCTCTGGGATCTTGAGACCGTGCCATGAACGTCGGTACCTTGTTGTTGTGCCGGGACGCCATGAGGTCGACGTCCGGCACCCCCCAGCGGCAACAGATCTCCTGAAACACGTCCGGGTGAAGGGACCATTCCCCTGCGTCCATGCCCTGGCGACTGAGATAATCTGCTTCCCAGTTTTCCACGCCTGGGATGTGAACTGCAGAGATGGTGGAGGCCGTGGCTTCCACCCACATCAAAATCCGCCGGACTTCCTGGAAGGCTTGCCGACTGCGTGTGCCGCCTTGGTGGTTGATGTATGCCACCGCTGTGGAATTGTCCGACTGAATTCGGATCTGCTTGCCTTCCAGCCACTGCTGGAACGCTTTCAGGGCAAGATACACTGCCCGTATTTCCAGAACATTGATCTGAAGCGAGGACTCTTGCTGGGTCCACGTACCCTGAGCCCTGTGGTGGAGAAAAACCGCTCCCCACCCTGACAGACTCGCGTCCGTCGTGACCACCTCCCAGGATGGGGGTAGGAAGGATTTCCCCTTCGATAATGAAGTGGGAAGAAGCCACCACCGAAGGGAAGCTTTGGTCGCCTGAGAGAGGGAGACGTTCCAGTCGAGGGACGTCGGCTTCCTGTCCCATTTGCGTAGGATGTCCCATTGAAGAGGACGCAGGTGAAACTGCGCGAAAGGGACTGCCTCCATTGCTGCCACCATCTTCCCCAGGAAGTGCATGAGGCGCCTCAAGGGGTGTGACTGGCCTTGAAGGAGAGATTGTACCCCTTTCTGTAGTGACCGCTGCTTGATCAGCGGAAGCTTCACTATCGCTGAGAGGGTATGAAACTCCATGCCAAGGTATGTCAGCGATTGGGCCGGTGTCAGATTTGACTTTGGAAAATTGATGATCCACCCGAAACTCTGGAGAGTCTCCAGGGTAGCGTCGAGCCTGTGTTGGCATGCCTCTTGAGAGGGTGCCTTGATCAACAGATCGTCCAAGTACGGGATCACCGAGTGACCCTGAGAGTGGAGGACCGCTACTACAGTAGCCATAACCTTGGTGAAAACCCGTGGGGCTGTTGCCAAGCCGAACGGCAGTGCCACGAACTGCAGGTGTTCATTTTCTATGGCGAAGCGCAAGAAGCGCTGGTGCTCTGGAGCAATCGGTACGTGGAGATAAGCATCTTTGATATCGATCGATGCAAGGAAATCTCCTTGGGACATTGAGGCGATGACGGAGCGGAGTAATTCCATCCGGAACCGCCTGGTCTTTACGTGTTTGTTGAGAAGTTTCAGGTCCAGGACAGGACGGAAAGACCCGTCCTTCTTTGGGACCACAAACAAGTTGGAGTAAAAACCGTGGCCCTGTTGCTGAAGAGGAACAGGGACCACCACTCCTTCTGCCTTCAGAGTGCCCAGCGCCTGCAGAAGAGCCTCGGCTCGCTCGGGAGGCGGGGATGACCTGAAGAATCGAGTCGGGGGACGAGAGGTGAACTCTATTTTGTAACCGTGAGACAGAATGTCTCTCACCCAACGGTCTTTTACCCGTGGCAGCCAGGTGTCGCAAAAGCGGGAGAGCCTGCCACCGACCGAGGATGCGGAGTGAGGAGGCCGAAAGTCATGAGGAGGCCGCTTTGGTAGCGGCACCTCCGGTGGTCTTTTTAGGACGTGACTTAGACCGCCATGCATCAGAGTTCCTTTGATCTTTCTGAGGCCTTTTGGACGAGGAGAATTGGGACCTGCCCGCGCCCCGAAAGGACCGAAACCTCGACTGCCCCCTCCTCTGTTGGGGTATGTTCGGTTTGGGCTGTGGTAAGGATGTATCCTTTCCCTTGGATTGTTTGATGATTTCATCCAAACGCTCGCCAAACAATCGGTCGCCAGAAATTGGCAAACTGGTTAAGCACTTTTTGGAAGCAGAATCTGCCTTCCATTCCCGTAGCCACAAGGCCCTGCGTAGTACCACCGAATTGGCGGCTGCAACCGCCGTACGGCTCGCAGAGTCCAGGACAGCATTAATAGCGTAAGACGCAAATCCCGACGTCTGAGTGGTTATGGACGCCACCTGTGGCGCGGACGTGCGTGTGGCTGCGTCAATTTGCGCTTGACCTGCTGAGATAGCTTGTAGCGCCCATACGGCTGCGAATGCTGGGGCAAAAGAAGCGCCGATAGCTTCATAGATGGATTTCAACCAGCGCTCCATCTGCCTGTCAGTGGCATCTTTGAGTGACGCCCCATCTTCCACTGCAAGTATGGATCTAGCTGCCAGTCTGGAGATTGGAGGATCCACTTTGGGACACTGAGCCCAACTTTTGACCACGTCAGGGGGAAAGGGATAACGTGTATCCTTAAGGCGCTTAGAAAAACGCTTATCTGGACAAGCATGGTGATTCTGGACTGCCTCTCTGAAATCAGAGTGGTCCAGAAACATACTCGGTGTACGCTTGGGAAACCTGAAACGGAATTTCTCCTGCTGAGAAGCCGACTCCTCCGCCGGAGGAGCTGAGGGAGAAATATCCAGCATTAGATTGATGGACGCAATAAGATCGTTCACTATGGCGTCCCCGTCAGGAGTATCAAGATTGAGAGCGGCCTCAGGATCAGAATCCTGATCAACTGTCTCCGCTTCATCAACCAGAGATTCCCCCCTCTGAGACCCTGCACAATATGATGATGTCGAGGGAAATTCTAAGCGAGCTCGCTTAGTCGGCCTGGGGCTGGGGTCTGTACCATAAACATATAATGTTACACTACTGCACAATGGGGCTAGCACCACAGGTGCTGCTTACCACCCGCTTAAAGCGGTTGTGAGGCCACCAGAGTCCCTGCCTGGGTCTCCCAGACTTTGTCCCCCTCTGCAGCGTCCGAGGAGCTGACAGGAATGGCTGCCGACGTCCTGAGGAGAGGAGGGAGCCGTGGGCGTGACCCAGAAAGTGCGGGAACTGGTGCCCGCACTGTGCACAGTGAGAGGGGTGGAGTATGCAAAGCATGCTCCAGCCCTCAGTGCTGCTCGTTCTGTGCAGCGTCCCGCCCTTCCTCTGCCTGTCAGGGCTGGGGGTGGGAAGAAAGGAAACTAGGCCGCAAAAAGCCGGGGACTCTAGTAATAAACGCGGCCGCCGTAAAAGCGCGGCCGGCGTGGAAGTCCCCGGCGCACTACAAGTCCCAGCCGTGCCGCGGTATTTCCATGGCAGCGGCGGTCAGTGCGGCAGTCCCTATACATAAACACACTCAGCAACGCTGAGTGTGTAATGGCACATATTAACCCGGTCAGCGCCGCGGTCCCCGGTGCACTAGCACACCCAGCAAAGCTGGAGTGTTGCTGTGCGCTGTCCCCACAGGGATACAGAGTACCTCCAAGTAGCAGGGCCATGTCCCTGAACGATACCCGGCTCCTATCCAGCAGGCTCCACAGGAGTTGTGGATGAAGCACGGTCTCAGTGCCTGGAGACCGATAGGATCCCACTTCACCCAGAGCCCTGAGGGGGATGGGGAAGGAAAACAGCATGTGGGCTCCAGCCTCCGTACCCGCAATGGATACCTCAACCTTAACCACACCGCCGACAAGAGTGGGGTGAGAAGGGAGCATGCTGGGGGCCCTATATGGGCCCACTTTTCTTCCATCCGGTATAGTCAGCAGCTGCTGCTGACCAATCTGTGGAGCTGTGCGTGCATGTCTGCCTCCTTCGCACAAAGCAAAAAAACTGAGGAGCCCGTGGGAGCACGGGGGGTGTATAGGCAGAAGGGGAGGGGCTTTACACTTTTAGTGTAATACTTTGTGCGGCCTCCGGAGGCATAGCCTATACACCCAATTGTCTGGGTCTCCCAATGGAGCGACAAAGAAAACAGAAATTGGTAATTTACTTTTTCTTACCTTACTTTATGCTGTGCAATTATGTATTAATTTAATATTTACATATTTTTTATTTACTTTAGAACTGGGAAGATCGATTTGCACTTTAATATTTTTCCAAACATTTTTATTTACTTTAGACCTCCAATACAGGACTTAAAAACGCACACCACCGTACTCGCCTCTGATTTCCATTGAAGTCAACTGGAGCAATGTATATAAACAGGCAGCAAACGCCCCCTAGTGGTGGTTTCTATTTACACAGCACCTTCTACTTTTTGAACAATGGTAATTTTGTAAAGGGACCCTGTCTCCAGGTTTTTTCCCTATAAGCTGTGGCCACCAGTGGGCCCTTATATACCACATTCTAGAATACTGTATATAAGAGCCCAGGCCACTGTGTATAACATAAATACCACCTTTATTATACTCACCTAGGGGTGGTCCATTGTGATGGGCATCGCTGTTTTCTGTCCGGCGCCTCCTCTCTTCCGTACATCGCTGTCCTCCTTCCATGCTATGTGTGGTAGACACGTCCTACATTAGCCACACAAAGGCTGCCATTGCACTCCTGCACACACGCACGTCTTTCTGCCCTGCTGGAGGCAGATCATAGTACTGCACTATGCACAGGTGGTCTTTGACCTTACGCTGCGCCTGCGTTTGATAGTATTTGCTCTGCCCTCAGGTGAGAGGTCAGTGTTTCTCTGCCAGTAATATAGGCTGGATGTGAGGTCTGGGTCTCCCCCAGTAATATAGGCTGGATGTGAGCTCTGTGTGTCTCTCCCAGTAATATAGGCTGGATGTGAGGTCTGTGTTTCTCTGCCAGTAATATAGGCTGGATGTGAGGTCTGGGTCTCCCCCAGTAATATAGGCTGGATGTGAGGTCCGTGTGTCTCTCCCAGTAATATAGGCTGGATGTGAGCTCTGTGTGTGTCTTCCCCAGTAATATAGGCTGGATGAGAGGTCTGTGTGTCTCTCCCAGTAATATAGGCTGGGTGTGAGTTCTGTGTGTGCCTCTCCCAGTAATATAGGCTGGATGTGAGGTCTGTGTGTCTCTCCCAGTAATATAGGCTGGATGTGAGGTCTGGGTCTCCCCCAGTAATATAGGCTGGATGTGAGGTCTGTGTGTCTCTCCCAGTAATATAGGCTGGATGTGAGCTCTGTGTGTGTCTTCCCCAGTAATATAGGCTGGATGTGAGGTCTGTGTGTCTCCCCCAGTAATATAGGCTGGATGTGAGCTCTGTGTGTGTCTTCCCCAGTAATATAGGCTGGATGTGAGGTCTGTGTGTCTCTCCCAGTAATATAGGCTGGATGTGAGGTCTGTGTGTCTCCCCCAGTAATGAAGGGAATTTTGTTTACTTACCGTAAATTCCTTTTCTTCTAGCTCCAATTGGGAGACCCAGACAATTGGGTGTATAGCTTCTGCCTCTGGAGGCCACACAAAGTACCGTATTTTTCGGACTATAAGACGCACCTGACCATAAGACGCACCCTGGTTTTAGAGGAGGAAAATAGGAAAATAAAATTTTAACCAAAAAATATGGTCATGACACACTGTTATGGGGCGAGGATCTGCTGCTGACACTGTTATGGGGTAATGTCCCCAAATTCTCTACTAAGGTACCCCATTCTGGTAAGGATCCTCCTGCCTTGTATATGATCCTGCTCATATACCCCCCATCCTGTTCATAATATACCCCCCATCCATCCTGCTCATAATATACCCCCCATCCATCCTGCTCATAATATACCCCCCATCCATCCTGCTCATAATATACCCCCCATCCATCCTGCTCATAATATACCCCCCATCCATCCTGCTCATGATATACCCCCATCCATCCTGCTCATGATATACCCCCATCCATCCTGCTCATGATATACCCCCATCCATCCTGCTCATGATATACCCCCATCCATCGTGCTCATGATATAACCCCATCCATCCTGCTCATGATATACCCCCATCCATCCTGCTCATGATATGCCCCCATCCATCCTGCTCATGAAATGCCCCCATCCATCCTGCTCATGATATACCCCCATCCATCCTGCTCATGATATGCCCCCATCCATCCTGCTCATGTTATGCCCCCATCCATTCTGCTCATGATATGCCCCCATCCATCCTGCTCATGATATACCCCCATCCATCCTGCTCATGATATGCCCCCATCCATCCTGCTCATGAAATGCCCCCATCCATTCTGCTCATGATATGCCCCCATCCATCCTGCTCATGTTATGCCGCCATCCATCCTGCTCATGAAATGCCCCCATCCATCCTGCTCATGAAATGCCCCCATCCATCCTGCTCATGATATGCCCCCATCCATCCTGCTCATGTTATGCCGCCATCCATCCTGCTCATGAAATGCCCCCATCCATCCTGCTCATTAAAAGCCCCCATCCATCCTGCTCATGTTATGCCCCCATCCATCCTGCTCATGAAATGCCCCCATCCATCCTGCTCATGATATGTCCCCATCCATCCTGCTCATGATATGCCCCCATCCATCCTGCTCATGTTATGCCCCCATCCATCCTGCTCATGATATGCCCCCATCCATCCTGCTCATGAAATGCCCCCATCCATCCTGCTCATGATATGCCCCCATCCATCCTGCTCATGATATACCCCCATCCATCCTGCTCATGATATACCCCCATCCATCCTGCTCATGATATACCCCCATCCATCCTGCTCATGAAATGCCCCCATCCATCCTGCTCATGATATGCCCCCATCCATCCTGCTCATGAAATGCCCCCATCCATCCTGCTCATGATATGCCCCCATCCATCCTGCTCATGATATGCCCCCATCCATCCTGCTCATGAAATGCCCCCATCCATCCTGCTCATGTTATGCCCCCATCCATCCTGCTCATGATATGCCCCCATCCATCCTGCTCATGAAATGCCCCCATCCATCCTGCTCATGTTATGCCCCCATCCATCCTGCTCATGATATGCCCCCATCCATCCTGCTCATGTTATGCCCCCATCCATCCTGCTCATGTTATGCCGCCATCCATCCTGCTCATGATATGCCCCCATCCATCCTGCTCATGAAATGCCCCCATCCATCCTGCTCATGATATGCCCCCATCCATCCTGCTCATGATATGCCCCCATCCATCCTGCTCATGTTATGCCCCCATCCATCCTGCTCATGTTATGCCCCCATCCATCCTGCTCATGTTATGCCCCCATCCATCCTGCTCATTAAATGCCCCCATCCATCCTGCTCATGAAATGCCCCCATCCATCCTGCTCATGATATGCCCCCATCCATCCTGCTCATGAAATGCCCCCATCCATCCTGCTCATGATATGCCCCCATCCATCCTGCTCATGTTATGCCCCCATCCATCCTGCTCATGTTATGCCCCCATCCATCCTGCTCATGATATGCCCCCATCCATCCTGCTCATGTTATGCCCCCATCCATCCTGCTCATGTTATGGCCCCATCCATCCTGCTCATGTTATTCCCCCATCCATCCTGCTCATGATATGCCCCCATCCATCCTGCTCATGTTATGCCCCCATCCATCCTGCTCATGTTATGGCCCCATCCATCCTGCTCATGTTATTCCCCCATCCATCCTGCTCATGATATGCCCCCATCCATCCTGCTCATGTTATTCCCCCATCCATGTATATGGCCTGTGGCACAGAAAAAAAAAATAAACGTTTATACTCACCTTTCCTCACTCCCTGAAGCACCGATCTCTGTCTCAGCTGCAGCGCCGCTGTATGGAGCCGTCACCGCGTGTGGAGCCGTCACCGTCTGCAGCATCGCGCGATGTCTTCCTGTCTGTGCCGGTCAGCTGAGCTGGTGGACACTAGCGGCGCGCACAGCGATGACGTCATCGCTGTGCGCGCCGCTAGTGACCAGATCAGCTGACCGGCACAGACAGGAAGACATCGCGCGATGCTGCAGGGGGGCGGCTCCACACGTGGTGACGGGTGAGTACACTGATTCACTGCACCCCGCGCTGATAATGATGCACGGGGGGCAGTGAATACAGCCGCACATGATCACTCCAGGCTGTAGTTGCCAGGGGTGATCACGGCCGGCTGTTAATTATGCGCGCACCCCCCCGCCCATCACCCCGCCCACCTGTCAGCGCCGTGTTCGCTGAGAGATGATGGGCGGGAGGATGGGCGTGCATATGTAATGAGCGGGCCCACGTGGTCACGGCAGGCGCTGCTGCAGCCTGCTCGTGCCCCCGATGGCCCGCTCCACCGCAGCACCCACATTCCCGGCCGCAGCCCTATAGTCAGACCATAAGACGCACCCCCCACTTTCTCCCAACATTTGGGGGGAAAAAAGTGCGTCTTATGGTCCGAAAAATACGGTATTACACTTAAAAGTGTAAAGCCCCTCCCCTTCTGCCTATACACCCCCCGTGCATCACGGGTTCCTCAGTTTTAGTGCAAAAGCAAGAAGGAGGAAAGCAAATAAATTGGTTTAAAGTAACTTCAATCCGAAGAAATTTCGGAGAACTGAAACCATTCAACATGAACAACATGTGTACACGAAAAAACAGGGGCGGGTGCTGGGTCTCCCAATTGGAGCTAGAAGAAAAGGAATTTACGGTAAGTAAACAAAATTCCCTTCTTCTTTGTCGCTCCATTAGGAGGCCCAGACAATTGGGACGTCCAAAAGCTGTCCCTGGGTGGGTAAAATAATACCTCGTAATAGAGCCGTAAAACGGCCCGTTCCTACAGGTGGGCAACCGCCGCCTGAAGGACTCGTCTACCTAGGCTGGCATCCGCCGAAGCATAGGTATGCACCTGATAGTGTTTGGTGAAAGTGTGCAGGCTCGACCAGGTAGCCGCCTGGCACACCTGCTGAGCCGTAGCCTGGTGCCGTAAAGCCCAGGACGCACACACGGCTCTGGTAGAATGGGCCTTTAGCCCTGAGGGAACCGGAAGTCCAGAAGAACGGTAGGCTTCGAGAATTGGTTCCTTGATCCACCGAGCCAGGGTGGATTTGGAAGCCTGTGACCCCTTACGCTGACCAGCGACAAGGACAAAGAGTGCCTCCGAGCGGCGCAGGGGCGCCGTACGGGAAATGTAGATTCTGAGCGCTCTCACCAGATCTAACAAATGCAAATCCCTTTCACATTGATGAACTGGATGAGGACAAAAAGAAGGTAAGGAGATATCCTGATTGAGATGAAAGGTGGATATCACCTTAGGAAGGAATTCCGGAACCGGGCGCAGCACCACCTTGTCCTGGTGAAACACCAGGAAAGGAGCCTTGCATGACAACGCTGCTAGCTCAGACACTCTCCGAAGTGATGTGACTGCTACTAGGAAGACCACCTTCTGCGAAAGGCGAGAAAGAGAAATATCCTTCAAAGGCTCAAAAGGTGCCTTCTGAAGGGCCATCAGAACCCTGTTCAGATCCCAGGGTTCTAACGGCCGCTTGTAAGGAGGGACAATGTGACAAACCCCCTGCAGGAACGTGCGTACCTGAGAAAGCCTGGCAAGACGCTTCTGAAAGAACACAGAGAGCGCTGAGACTTGTCCCTTAAGGGAGCCGAGCGACAAACCTTTTTCCAATCCTGATTGAAGAAAGGAAAGAAAAGTGGGCAATGCAAATGGCCAGGGAGAAATACCCTGAGCAGAGCACCAAGATAGGAATATCTTCCACGTCCTGTGGTAGATCTTGGCAGACGTTGGTTTCCTGGCCTGTCTCATAGTGGCAATGACCTCTTGAGATAACCCTGAAGACGCTAGGATCCAGGACTCAATGGCCACACAGTCAGGTTGAGGGCCGCAGAATTCAGATGGAAAAACGGCCCTTGAGACAGCAAGTCTGGACGGTCTGGTAGTGCCCACGGTTGGCCCACCGTGAGATGCCACAGATCCGGGTACCACGACCTCCTCGGCCAGTCTGGAGCGACGAGGATGGCGCGGCGGCAGTCGGCCCTGATCTTGCGTAACACTCTGGGCAACAGTGCCAGAGGTGGAAACACATAAGGGAGTTGAAACTGCGACCAATCCTGAACTAAGGCGTCTGCCGCCAGAGCTCTGTGATCGTGAGATCGTGCCATGAATGCCGTGACCTTGTTGTTGTGCCGGGACGCCATTAGGTCGACGTCCGGCATCCCCCAGCGGCAACAGATCTCCTGAAACACGTCCGGGTGAAGGGACCATTCCCCTGCGTCCATGCCCTGGCGACTGAGAAAGTCTGCTTCCCAGTTTTCTACGCCCGGGATGTGAACTGCGGAGATGGTAGAGGCCGTGGCTTCCACCCACATCAAAATCCGCCGGACTTCCTGGAAGGCTTGCCGACTGCGTGTTCCGCCTTGGTGGTTGATGTAAGCCACCGCTGTGGAGTTGTCCGACTGAATTCGGATCTGCTTGCCTTCCAGCCACTGCTGGAACGCTTTTAGGGCAAGATACACTGTCCTGATCTCCAGAACATTGATCTGAAGGGAGGACTCTTGCTGAGTCCACGTACCCTGAGCCCTGTGGTGGAGAAAGACTGCTCCCCGCCCTGACAGACTCGCGTCCGTCGTGACCACCGCCCAGGATGGGGGTAGGAAGGATTTCCCCTTCGACAATGAAGTGGGAAGAAGCCACCACCGAAGGGAAGCTTTGGCTGCCTGAGAGAGGGAGACGTTCCTGTCGAGGGACGTCGACTTCTTGTCCCATTTGCGTAGGATGTCCCATTGAAGAGGACGCAGGTGAAACTGCGCGAAAGGGACTGCCTCCATTGCTGCCACCATCTTCCCTAGGAAGTGCATGAGGCGCCTCAAGGGGTGTGACTGACCTTGAAGGAGAGATTGCAACCCTGTCTGCAGTGACCGCTGTTTGTTCAGCGGGAGCATCACCATCGCTGAGAGGGTATGAAACTCCATGCCAAGATATGTCAGCGATTGGGCCGGTGTCAGATTTGACTTTGGAAAATTGATGATCCACCCGAAACTCTGGAGAGTCTCCAGAGTAGCGTTGAGGCTGTGTTGGCATGCCTCTTGAGAGGGTGCCTTGACCAGCAGATCGTCTAAGTAAGGGATCACCGAGTGACCCTGAGAGTGGAGGACCGCAACTACTGTAGCCATGACCTTGGTGAAAACCCGTGGGGCTGTCGCCAGGCCGAACGGCAGTGCCGCGAACTGAAGGTGTTCGTCTCCTATGGCGAAGCGCAGGAAGCGCTGATGCTCTGGAGCAATCGGTACGTGGAGATAAGCATCTTTGATATCGATCGATGCAAGGAAATCTCCTTGGGACATTGAGGCGATGACGGAGCGGAGGGATTCCATCCGGAACCGCCTGGTCTTTACGTGTTTGTTGAGCAGTTTTAGGTCCAGGACAGGACGAAAAGACCCGTCCTTCTTTGGAACCACAAACAGGTTGGAGTAAAAACCGTGACCCTGTTGCTGAAGAGGAACCGGGACCACCACTCCTTCTGCCTTCAGAGTGCCCACCGCCTGCAGAAGAGCATCGGCTCGCTCGGGAGGCGGAGATGTTCTGAAGAATCGAGTCGGAGGACGAGAGCTGAACTCTATCTTGTAACCGTGAGACAGAATGTCTCTCACCCAACGGTCTTTTACCTGTGGCAGCCAGGTGTCGCAAAAGCGGGAGAGCCTGCCACCGACCGAGGATGCGGTGTGAGGAGGCCGTAAGTCATGAGGAAGCCGCCTTGGTAGCGGCACCTCCGGCGGTCTTTTTAGGACGTGACTTAGACCGCCATGAATCGGAGTTCCTCTGATCCTTCTGAGGCCTTTTGGACGAGGAGAATTGGGACCTGCCCGCGCCCCGAAAGGACCGAAACCTCGACTGTCCCCTCCTCTGTTGGGGTATGTTTGGTTTGGCCTGGGGTAAGGATGTATCCTTTCCCTTGGATTGTTTGATGATTTCATCCAATCGCTCACCAAACAAACGGTCGCCAGAAAATGGCAAACTGGTTAAGCACTTTTTGGAAGCCGAATCTGCCTTCCATTCCCGTAGCCACAAGGCCCTGCGTATTGCCACCGAATTGTCGGCTGCAACCGCCGTACGGCTCGCAGAGTCCAGGACAGCATTAATAGCGTAGGACGCAAATGCCGACGTTTGAGAGGTTATGGACGCCACTTGCGGCGCAGACGTACGTGTGACTGCGTCAATTTGCGTTTGACCCGCTGAGATAGCTTGGAGTGCCCATACGGCTGCGAATGCTGGAGCAAAAGATGCGCCGATAGCTTCATAGATGGATTTCAACCAGAGCTCCATCTGTCTGTCAGTGGCATCCTTGAGTGAAGCCCCATCTTCAACTGCAACTATGGATCTAGCCGCCAGTCTGGAGATTGGAGGATCCACCTTGGGACACTGAGTCCAGCCCTTGACCACGTCAGGGGGGAAGGGATAACGTGTATCCTTAAGGCGCTTGGAAAAACGCTTATCTGGACAAGCTCGGTGTTTCTGGACTGCCTCTCTGAAGTCAGAGTGGTCCAGAAACATACTCGTTGTACGCTTGGGAAACCTGAAACGGAATTTCTCCTGCTGAGAAGCTGACTCCTCCACTGGAGGAGCTGAGGGAGAAATATCCAACATTTGATTGATGGACGCGATAAGATCATTCACTATGGCGTCCCCATCAGGAGTATCAAGGTTGAGAGCGGCGTCAGGATCAGAATCCTGATCAGCTACCTCCGCTTCATCATACAGAGAGTCCTCCCGCTGAGACCCTGAACAATGTGATGATGTCGAGGGAATTTCCCAGCGAGCTCGCTTAGGCGGTCTGGGGCTGCGGTCCGTGTCAGAGACCTCACCCTGGGATCTATGAGACACCCCGGGAGGACATTGTTGTTCCAACTGAGGGGGACCAGGGTGCAATGATTCCACAGTGCCCATGGTCTGAGATACCGGTCTGGACTGCAAGGCTTCTAGTATCTTAGCCATAGTCTCAGAAAGTCTATCAGTAAAAACTGCAAACTCCGTCCCCGTCACCTGGACAGTGTTAGCAGGTGGTTCCCCCTGGGCCACCAGTAGCAGAGGCTCTGGCTGAGTAAGTGCCACAGGGGCCGAGCATTGCACACAATGAGGGTCAGTGGAACCTGCCGGTAGTATAGCCGTACATGCGGCGCAGGCAGCATAGTAAGCCTGTGCTTTGGCACCCTTGCTTTTTGCGGACGACATGCTGTTGTCTCCTCTGAGCAATCCAGGAGGGTATATAGCCAAAAATCAACCGTGCACCATACAGTGTAAAGTATAGCCTATAATCATATAATCTATATGTACACTTCTGCACTAGTGGGGCCAGCACCTCAGGTGCTGCTTACCGCCCGCTCAAAGCGGTTGTGTGGTCACCAGAATCCCTGCCTGGGTCTCCCAGAGCTTGTCTCCCCTCTCCAGCGTCAGAAGAGCTGACAGGAATGGCTGCCGGCGTCCTGAGGAGAGGAGGGGGCCGTGGGCGTGCCCTAGAAAGTGCGGGAATCTGGTGCCCCACTGTGCACAGTGAGGGGGGTGGAGTATGCAAAGCATGTTCCAGCCCTCAGTGCTGACGTCCTGTACAGCGTCCCGCCCTTCCCCTGACTGGCAGGCCTGGGGGCGGGAAAAGAGTGAGACTAGGCCGCAAAAGCCGGGGACTAAAGTTATAAGCGCGGCCGGCGTATAAGCGCGGTCGGCGCGGTAGTCCCCGGCGTACTAACACTCCCAGCCGCGCTGCAGTGTGAAATGGCAGCGCGCGGTAGTCCCCAGTAAACTAACACACCCAGCCACGCTGCAGTGTGTGATGGCACAAGCGCGGTCAGCGCTGCGGTCCCCGGCGCACTAACACACCCAGCAATGCTGGAGTGTTTCTGTGCGCGGTCCCCACGGGGACACAGAGTACCTCAAAGTAGCAGGGCCTTGTCCCTGACGATACTCGGCTCCTTGTCCAGCAGAGTCCCCAGGGGCTGTGGATGGAGCACGGTCTCAGTGCCTGGAGACCGATTAGGATCCCACTTCACCCAGAGCCCTAAAGGGATGGGGAAGGAAAACAGCATGTGGGCTCCAGCCTCCGTACCCGCAATGGATACCTCAACCTTAACAACACCGCCGACAAGAGTGGGGTGAGAAGGGAGCATGCTGGGGGCCCTGTTATGGGCCCTCTTTTCTTCCATCCGACATAGTCAGCAGCTGCTGCTGACTAAGCTGTGGAGCTATGCGTGGATGTCTGCCTCTTTCGCACAAAGCATGAAAACTGAGGAACCCGTGATGCACGGGGGGTGTATAGGCTGAAGGGGAGGGGCTTTACACTTTTAAGTGTAATACTTTGTGTGGCCTCCGGAGGCAGAAGCTATACACCCAATTGTCTGGGTCTCCCAATGGAGCGACAAAGAAATAGGCTGTATGTGAGCTCTGTGTGTCTCTCCCAGTAATATAGGCTGGATGTGAGTTCTGTGTCTCTCCCAGTAATATAGGCTGGATGTGAGGTCTGTGTGTCTCTCCCAGTAATATAGGCTGGATGTGAGCTCCGTGTGTGTCTTCCCCAGTAATATAGGCTGGATGTGAGGTCTGTGTGTCTCTCCCAGTAATATAGGCTGGATGTGAGGTGTGTGTCTCCCCCAGTAATATAGGCTGTATGTGAGCTCTGTGTGTCTCTCCCAGTAATATAGGCTGGATGTGAGCTCTGTGTGTCTCTCCCAGTAATATAGGCTGGATGTGAGTTCTGTGTCTCTCCCAGTAATATAGGCTGGGTGTGAGTTCTGTGTGTCTCTCCCAGTAATATAGGCTGGATGTGAGCTCTGTGTCTCTCCCAGTAATATAGGCTGGATGTGAGGTCTGTGTGTCTCTCCCAGTAATATAAGCTGGATGTGAGCTCTGTGTGTCTCTCCCAGTAATATAGGTTGGATGTGAGGTCTGTGTGTCTCTCCCAGTAATATAGGCTGGATGTGAGTTCTGTGTCTCTCCCAATAATATAGGCTGGATGCGAGGTCTGTGCGTCTCTCCCAGTAATATAGGCTGGATGTGAGCTCTGTGTGTCTCCCCCAGTAATCTAGGCTGGATGTGAGGTCTGTGTGTCTCCCCCAGTAATATAGACTGGATGTGAGCTCTGTGTGTCTCTCCCAGTAATATAGGCTGGATGTGAGTTCTGTGTGTCTCTCCCAATAATATAGGCTGGATGTGAGTTCTGTGTGTGCCTCTCCCAGTAATGTAGGCTGGATGTGAGGTCTGTGTGTCTCTCCCAATAATATAGGCTGGATGTGAGGTCTGTGTGTCTCTCCCAATAATATAGGCTGGATGCGAGGTCTGTGTGTCTCTCCCAGTAATATAGGCTGGATGTGAGCTCTGTGTGTCTCTCCCAGTAATATAGGCTGGATGTGAGGTCTGTGTGTCTCTCCCAGTAATATAGGCTGGGTGTGAGGTCTGTGTGTCTCTCCCAGTAATATAGGCTGGATGTGAGTTCTGTGTGTGCCTCTCCCAGTAATGTAGGCTGGATGTGAGGTCTGTGTGTCTCTCCCAATAATATAGGCTGGATGCGAGGTCTGTGTGTCTCTCCCAATAATATAGGCTGGATGTGAATTCTGTGTGTGCCTCTCCCAGTAATGTAGGCTGGATGTGAGGTCTGTGTGTCTCTCCCAATAATATAGGCTGGATGAGAGGTCTGTGTGTCTCTCCCAGTAATATAGGCTGGGTGTGAGTTCTGTGTGTGCCTCTCCCAGTAATATAGGCTGGATGTGAGGTCTGTGTGTCTCTCCCAATAATATAGGCTGGATGCGAGGTCTGTGTGTCTCTCCCAGTAATATAGGCTGGATGTGAGCTCTGTGTGTCTCTCCCAGTAATATAGGCTGGATGTGAGGTCTGTGTGTCTCTCCCAGTAATATAGGCTGGGTGTGAGGTCTGTGTGTCTCTCCCAGTAATATAGGCTGGATGTAAGCTCTGTGTGTCTCTCCCAGTAATATAGGTTGTATGTGAGCTCTGTGTGTCTCTCCCAGTAATATAGGCTGGATGTGAGCTCTGTGTGTCTCTCCCAGTAATATAGGCTGGATGTAAGCTCTGTGTGTCTCTCCCAGTAATATAGGTTGTATGTGAGCTCTGTGTGTCTCTCCCAGTAATATAGGCTGGATGTGAGCTCTGTGTGTCTCTCCCAGTAATATAGGCTGGATGTAAGCTCTGTGTGTCTCTCCCAGTAATATAGGCTGGGTGTGAGCTCTGTGGGTCTCTCCCAGTAATATAGGCTGGGTGTGAGGTCTGTGTGTCTCTCCCAGTAATATAGGCTGGATGTGAGTTCTGTGTGTCTCTCCCAGTAATATAGGCTGGATGTGAGCTCTGAGCATCTCTCCCAGTAATATAGGCTGGATGTGAGCTCTGTGTCTCTCCCAGTAATATAGGCTGGATGTGAGCTCTGTGTCTCTCCCAGTAATATAGGCTGGATGTGAGCTCTGTGTCTCTCCCAGTAATATAGGCTGGATGTGAGCTCTGTGTGTCTCTCCCAGTAATATAGGCTGGATGTGAGCTCTGTGTGTCTCTCCCAGTAATATGTCACGCTCCCCGGGTCCTTGGCTCCCCTCCTCGGGTCCTCTGCTCCGCTCCCCGGGTCCTCAGCCCCGCTCCCCGGCTCACCTGCCACGCTCCCCGGGTCCTTGGCTCCGGTGCCCGTCCTTCCCAGGCCCCCTGGTCTCCGATCGCGGCGCCCGACGGCTTCCCAGGCCCTGGCCGGCTCCCCTGCGTCCTCTTCTCAGCCTCCTTCCCTGGCTTCTGGCACCCGGGCTGCGCGCATGCGCATTAGGGCGCGCGCGCGGTCACTGACCCTTTCTTAAAGGGCCAGCGTCCATTAACAGGAAATGAGGCTAAACAGGTACAGGGTATAAAGGGGTGTATTGTCCAAGAGGGCGGGGCCTGATCTTCGTGTTTTCCAAGCTAGGAGTCAGGTCTCCTTGTGTCTTCGTGCCATACTCACGTATCTCTCTTCTAGAGCTGATCCTGCCTCACCATCCGGTCCTGCGGAATCCCGAACCCCGCACGCTGTCCGTCTGCCATCTGACAGTCCGTACCATCTCGGATCCCTGCGGTGACCCGTCATCTCGCTCCAAAGGTTCCGGACCCCGCCTGACATCACCTCGGCTTCCGAACCTGAGCTACGTCACCCGGACTACCATCTGTGACTCCGTGGTCCCAGGGACTTCTTCGTTACACTCACTGGCACGGACTGTTCTACTGCCCATAGTGCTTCAGCTACCGGACTCCTTACCACCATCTTAGAGTTCGGCCCAGTGGATCCACCTCCTGGGTCTGCCCGACCGCCTGGCCCTGACATAATATAGGCTGGATGTGAGCTCTGTGTGTGTCTCTCCCAGTAATATAGGCTGGATATGAGCTCTGAGCATCTCTCCCAGTAATATAGGCTGGATGTGAGCTCTGTGTCTCTCCCAGTAATATATGGGGAGATAAGGTATGCACACCAGTGACTATGGAAGGGGAATACATGGAATAGCAGAAACTGCTGTGTGAATACTGACATGAAAAATTCAATAGCTATTTGTAAGAATGAAATGTGAAAATTGGAACCTGCATTACTGCCATGAATTAATAAAATCTCCCAGTAATATAGGCTGGATGTGAGCTCTGTGTGTCTCTCCCAGTAATATAGGCTGGATGTGAGGTCTGTGTGTCTCTCCCAGTAATATAGGCTGGATGTGAGCTCTGTGTGTCTCCCCCAGTAATCTAGGCTGTATGTGAGCGCTGTGTGTCTCTCCCAGTAATATAGGCTGGATGTGAGCTCCGTGTGTGTCTTCCCCAGTAATATAGGCTGGATGTGAGGTCTGTGTGTCTCCCCCAGTAATATAGGCTGTATGTGAGCTCTGTGTGTCTCTCCCAGTAATATAGGCTGGATGTGAGTTCTGTGTGTCTCTCCCAATAATATAGGCTGGATGTGAGTTCTGTGTGTCTCTCCCAGTAATATAGGCTGGATGTGAGTTCTGTGTGTCTCTCCCAATAATATAGGCTGGATGTGAGGTCTGTGTGTCTCTCCCAGTAATATAGGCTGGATGTGAGTTCTGTGTGTTTCTCCCAATAATATAGGCTGGATGTGAGTTCTGTGTGTGCCTCTCCCAGTAATATAGGCTGGATGTGAGCTCTGTGTGTGTCTCTCCCAGTAATATAGGCTGGATATGAGCTCTGAGCATCTCTCCCAGTAATATAGGCTGGATGTGAGGTCTGTGTGTCTCTCCCAGTAATATAGGCTGGATGTGAGCTCTGTGTGTCTCTCCCAGTAATATAGGCTGGATGTGAGCTCTGTGTGTCTCTCCCAGTAATATAGGCTGGATGTGAGATCTGTGTGTCTCTCCCAGTAATATAGGCTGGATGTGAGCTCTGTGTGTGTCTCTCCCAGTAATATAGGCTGGATATGAGCTCTGAGCATCTCTCCCAGTAATATAGGCTGGATGTGAGCTCTGTGTCTCTCCCAGTAATATAGGCTGGATGTGAGCTCTGTGTGTGTCTCTCCCAGTAATATAGGCTGGATGTGAGGTCTGTGTGTCTCTTCCAGTAATATAGGCTGGATGTGAGGTCTGTGTGTCTCTCCCAGTAATATAGGCTGGATGTGAGGTCTGTGTGTCTCTCCCAGTAATATAGGCTGGATGTGAGGTCTGTGTGTCTCTCCCAGTAATATAGGCTGGATGTGAGGTCTGTGTGTCTCTCCCAGTAATATAGGCTGGATGTGAGCTCTGTGTGTCTCTCCCAGTAATATAGGCTGGATGTGAGCTCTGTGTGTCTCTCCCAGTAATATAAACTGGATGTGAGATGGGTGTATCCAGGGTGTTGTGGTGTTCATTGTTACCTATATCTGCAGAGTTTCCAGAACTTATTTTTAAAGCAAAGAAATGTCAGCAGTGGCAGCAAGGGAAGGGAAATTCTAGTAATTCCATCACGTAGTTATCTCCCGCAGCTCTCCGCCCGGGTAACACAATAGAGAAGTATTATGGAAATGGACTGTGGAGAACACAAGAATAGGAAAGAGAAACCAAGAAGAATTAAGAAGAGGAAAGTCATATACATACAAACCCGCAGAGAAGAGCAGAGAAAAAGGGAGCAGTGACGTACTCACCTGTCTGGCGGCATTAGGTATACCGGCACTGTGCAGTAGCAGAAGCCATGGGACCATGGGTGAAGTATATAGCTGTGTCTCCTCTATAGTATAAGAGAAGGAAGGAAGGTGACATCCAAGGAGGATCCAAGGCACCTTACAACATAAAAGTAAAAAAAATGGTAAAGAAGGGAATTTTGTTACTTACCGTAAATTCCTTTTCTTCTAGCTCCTATTGGGAGACCCAGACAATTGGGTGTATAGCTACTGCCTCCGGAGGCCACACAAAGCATTACACTAAAAAGTGTAAGGCCCCTCCCCTTCTGGCTATACACCCCCAGTGGGATCACTGGCTCACCAGTTTTAGTGCAAAAGCAAGAAGGAGGAAAGCCAATAACTGGTTTAAACAAATTCACTCCGAAGTAACCTCGGAGAACTGAAAACCATTCAACATGAACAACATGTGTACCCGAAAACAACCAAAAATCCCGAAGGACAACAGGGCGGGTGCTGGGTCTCCCAATAGGAGCTAGAAGAAAAGGAATTTACGGTAAGTAACAAAATTCCCTTCTTCTTCGGCGCTCCATTGGGAGACCCAGACGATTGGGACGTCCAAAAGCTGTCCCTGGGTGGGTAAAGAAATACCTCATGTTAGAGCTGCAAGACAGCCTTCCCCTACGGGGAGGCAACTGCCGCCTGCAGGACTCTTCTACCTAGGCTGGCGTCCGCCGAAGCATAGGTATGCACCTGATAATGTTTGGTGAAAGTGTGCAGACTCGACCATGTAGCTGCCTGGCACACCTGTTGAGCCGTAGTCTGGTGCCGTAATGCCCAGGACGCACCCACGGCTCTGGTAGAATGGGCCTTCAGCCCTGATGAAACCGGAAGCCCAGTAGAACGGTAGGCTTCAAGGATTGGTTCCTTGATCCATTGAGCCAGGGTGGATGTTGCAGCCTGCGATCCCTTGCGCTGACCAGTGACAAGGACAAAGAGTGCATCCGAGCGGCGCAGGGGCGCCGTGCGGGAATGTAGATTCTGGGTGCTCTACACCAGATCCAACAATGCAAAGCCATTACATATCGATGAAATGGAGAAAAGGAAGGTAAGGAGATATCCTGATTGTGATAAAAAGGGGATACCACCTTAGGGAGAAACTCTGGGATCGGACGCAGCACTACCTTATCTTGGTGAACACCAGGAAGGGAGCTCTGGATGACCGCGCTGCTAGTTCTGACACTCTCCGAAGAGACGTGACCGCTACCAGAAAGGCCACTTTCTGTGAAAGTCGAGAAAGTGAAAACAACCCTCAGAGGCTCGAAGGGCGGCTCCTGGAGAGCAATTAATACCCTGTGCAGATCCCATGGGTCTGACGGCCTCTTGTACGGAGGGACAATGTGATAATCCCCCTGCAGGAACGTGCGTACCTGAGGAAGTCGTACTAGGCGCTTCTGAAAGAATACCGACAGCGCTGCGACTTGTCCTTTAAGGGAGCCGAGCGACAAACCTTTTCCCAATCCAGATGCAGGAAGGGGGGAAAAAGGAGACAATGCAAATGGCCAGGGAGACACTCCCTAAGCAGAGCACCAAGATAAGAATAACTTCCACGTCTTGTGGGAGATTTTGGCAGACGTCGGCTTCCTAGCCCGTCTCATGGTGGCAATGACGTCTTGAGATAATCCTGAAGACGCTAGGATCTCGGACTCGATGGCCACACAGTCCGGATCAGGGCCGTAGAATTCAGTGGAAAAAACGGCCCTTGGGACAGTAAGTCTGGCCGGTCTGAGAGTGCCCACGGTTGGCCGACCGTGAGATGCCACAGATCCGGAACCACGACCTCCTCGGTCAGTCTGAGACGACGAGGATGGCGCGGCGGCAAGCGGAGCTGAGCTTGCGTAGCACTCTGGGCAACAGTGCCAGAGTAGGAAACACATAGGGTAGCTGGAACTGCGACCAATCCTGAACTAGGGCGCCTGCCGCCAGAGCTCTTTGCTCGTGAGACCGCGCCATGAAAATCGGGACCTTGTTGTTGTGCCGAGACGCCATTAGGTCGACGTCCGGTATCCTCCAGCGGCTACAGATTTCCTGACACCATACTGGGTGCAGAGGCCATTCCCCTGCGTCCATGCCCAGGCGACTGAGGAAGTCTGCTTCCCAATTTTCTACGCCCGGGATGTGAACTGCGGATATGGTGGATGCTCTGTCCCCCACCCACATCAGAATCCGCCGGATTGCCTGGTAGGCTTGGCGATGCGTGTTCCGCCTTGGTGGGCGATGTCTGCCACCGCTGTGGAATTGTCCGACTGAATTCGGATCTGTTTTCCTTCCAGCCACTGCTGGAAGGCTTGCAGGGCAAGATGCACTGCCCAGATTTCCAGAACATTGATCTGAAGGATGGACTCCTCTGGAGAGAGTCCTTGACCGTTTGAGAAGGGAAACGTTCCTTTCTAGGGACGTCGACTCCCCAACCCACTGGCAAAGCATGTCCCATTGAAGTGGACGCAGTGAAACTGCGCGAAAGTGACTGCCTCTGCATGAGGCGTCTTAAGGGGTGTGACTGGCCTTGAAGGAGAGACTGCACCCCCGTCTGTAGTGAACGCTGCTTGTCCAGCGGAAGCTTCACTATCGCTGAGGGAGTGTGAAACTCCATGCCCAGATATGTCAGCGATTGGGTCGGTGCCCGATGTAACCTTGAAAAGTTGATGATCCACCCGAAACTCTGGAGAGTCTCCAGCGCCACGTTCAGGCTGTGTCGGCATGCCTCTTGAGAGGGTGCCTTGACAAGTGGATCGTCCAGTAAGGATCACAGAGTGACCCTGAGAGTGCAGGACTGCTCCCACTGCTGCCCTGAACTTGGTGAAAACCCGTAGGGCTGTCGCCAGACCGAAGGGCAGGGCTACGCACTGAAGATGCTCGTCTTCAATAACGAAACGTAGCAAACGCTGGTGCTCTGGAGCAATCGGCACGCGGGGATAAGCATCCTGATGTCTATTGATGCTAGGAAAATCTCCTTGAGACATTGAGGCAATGACGGAGCGGAGGGTTACATCCGGAACCGCCTGGCCTTCACGTGCTTGGTGAGCAGTTTTAGGTCCAGAACGGAACGGAAAAAGCCACCCTTTTTTGGCACCCCAATAAGAATGGAGGAAAAAACCGTGTCTTGTTCCTGAAGAGGAACAGGGATTACCACTCCTTCTGCCTGCAGAAGAGCATCGGCTCGGTGGGGGGGGGGTGGGGTGGGGGGAAGCTGAAGAATCGAGCCGGAGGACGAGAACAGAGCTCTATCCTGTACACGTGAGACACAATGTCTCTCACCCACCGGTCTGTGACCTGTGGCAGCTAAATGTACCCAGAAGCGGGAGATTCTGCCACCAACCGCGGATGCGGGGAGAGAGAGCTGAAATACATGAGGAGATCGCCTTGGCAGCGGTTCCTCCTGCTGCCTTCCTTGGGCGTGAATGAGCCCGGCCGGAATCTGAGCCCCTCTGAGCCTTTTGAGCCCTTTTAGACGAGTACAATTGGGACTTGCCCGAGCCTGGGAAGGACCAACCTCGACTGTCCCCCCAGGACAGCATTACTAGGGTAAGTCGCAATGCAGACATTGCGAGGTTAAGGACACCACCTGCGGCACAGATGTACATGTGCTCAAGACCAGCTGCGCAAGACCAGCTGAAATAGGTTAGGGTGCCCATACGGCTGCGAATGCCGGAGCAACCGACACGCTGATAGCTTCACAGACAGATTTCAACCAGAGGTCTATCTGTCTGTCAATGGCATCTTTAAGTGAATTCCCATCTCCCCTGCAACTATGGATCTAGCCGCAAGCCTGGAGATTGGGGGATCCACCTTTGGACCCTGGGTCCAGCGCTTTACCACGTCAGGGGGAAGGGATAACGTGTATCCTTAATACGTTTGGAGAAAACGCTTATCTGGTAAGCGTGGTGTTTCTGAACTGCGTCTCTGAAGTCAGCGTGGTCAGAAAAAGTACTCAATCTACGCATGAGTACTGAAAAAGGATTTCTCCTGCTGTGAAGCTGACTCCTCCACTGGGGGAGCTGAGGGAGAAATATGCAACATTCCATTGATGGACGCTATAAGATCATTCACTATGGCGTCCCCATCCGGTGTATCCGGATTGAGAGCGGTGTCAGGACCAAAGCCCTGATCAGCTACGTCTGCCTCATCATACAGAGAGTCGTCCTGCTGGGACCTTGACCAGTGATGAAGCCGAGTGTCGTACCCAGCGAGCTAGCTTAGGCTGTCTGGGGCTGCCGTCCGTGTCAGAGCCTTCACCCTGGAATGCCTGGGACCCCCCCGGAGTACTGAGTACGTTCCAAATGAG
Source organism: Anomaloglossus baeobatrachus (assembly GCF_048569485.1). Classification (NCBI taxonomy): domain Eukaryota; kingdom Metazoa; phylum Chordata; class Amphibia; order Anura; family Aromobatidae; genus Anomaloglossus; species Anomaloglossus baeobatrachus. Next base: position 115,997,695 of record NC_134364.1, read on the forward strand.
GGTGGCCAGGGAGCATTAATCAAGATTGCCCATGGCCTGTCTGGAGTGCAAAGTCTCCATCCCATGACAATCTCCGTCCCTGTCCCTGGACAGGGTTCACAGGTGGTTTCTTTGGCCACTTCTAGTAGAGACCCCGGCTGACCAAGTGCTACAGGGGAGCATTGCCCACAATGGGGGTCAGTGAAACCTGCCGGTGGAACAGTATCTGCAGGAAAAGCAGCATAGCAAGCCTGTGTTGCTTTTTTGCTGCTGTATTCTAGTCATCTATGCAATGTACAACATACAAGCATAAACACTTCAGCACATGCAATACAAGCAGCATAGAAAGCCTGTGCCTTGGCACCCTTGCTTTTTTGCTGCTGTTGTCCAGCCATCTAGGAGAATATAGCCCAGAGTAGCGACCGTACAGTGCAATGTATAGCATACAAGCATATATACAAATGAACACTTCAGCACATGCAGTACAAGCAGCCTATAAAGCCTGTGCCTTGGCACCCATGCTTTTTTGCTGCAGTTGTCCAGCCCTCTAGGAGAATATAGCCAAGAGTAGCGACCGTACAGTGCAATGTATAGCATACAAGCATAAGTACAAATGACCACTACAGCCATGTAATACAAGCAGCCTAGAAAACCTGTGCCTTAGCACCCTTGCGTTTTTGCTGCTGTTATCTCGCCATCTAGAAGGTCATATAGCCAAAGATAGCGACCTACAGTGCAGTGTATAGCATACAGGCATAAAATACAAATGGACACTTCGGTAGTTAGTGGGGTCAGCACTTCAGGTGCTGCTTACCGCCCGCCTATAACGCGGGTGTGTGGTCGCCAGAGCCCTGTGTTGGTTGCCCAGAGCATGTCTCCGTTCCCCAGCTCGGACGGCGTGCAGGAATGGCTGCCGGCGTCCTTCTCCAGCTCGTGTGACGAGGGGCGGGCCGTGGGCGTGCCCCAGACAAGAGCGGGAAACTGGCGTCCCACTGTGTCCAGTGAAGGGGGCTGGAGAATGCAAAGCAGACTCCAGCCCTCGGCGCTGACTGTCTGTACAGCGTCCCGCCTCTCCCCTGACTGGCAGGGCTGGAGGCGGGAACGAAACGAAAACTAGGCCGCAAAGCCGGGGACTCGAGTAATAAGCGCGGCCGTCCATGTGCATGGCCAGCGCGGAAGTCCCCGGCGCACCACAAGTCCCAGCCGCGCCACAGTGTAAAAAACACCCAGCAACGGCCGGCGCGGCAGTTCCCAATACATAAAGTCACTCAGCAAAGCTGTAGTGACTAATAGCACGAGCGCTCTGCGCTGTTGCCCCCGGCGCACGAACACTCCCAGCAATGCTGGTGTGTGTGTGCGCGCTTGCCCGGGGACACAGAGTACCTTAATGTAGCAGGGCCTGTCCCTGACGATACTCAGCTCCATATCCAGCAGGTTCTCTGGGTCTGTGGATGGAGCCCGGTCTCAGTGCCTGGAGACCTGTAAGATCCCACTTCACCCAGAGCCCTGAGGGGGGATGGGGAAGGAAAACAGCATGTGGGCTCCAGCCTCCGTACCCGCAATGGGTACCTCAACCTTACAAACCGCAAGTGGGGTGAGAAGGGAGCATGCTGGGGACCCCATATGGGCCCACTTTTCTTCCATCCGACATAGTCAGCAGCTGCTGCTGACTAAACAGTGGAGCTATGCGTGGATGTCTGACCTCCTTCGCACAAAGCAGAAAACTGGTGAGCCAGTGATCCCACTGGGGGTGTATAGCCAGAAGGGGAGGGGCCTTACACTTTTTAGTGTAATGCTTTGTGTGGCCTCCGGAGGCAGTAGCTATACACCCCAATCGTCTGGGTCTCCCAATGGAGCGCCGAAGAAAAGAAGAGTGCTGCAGACTTAATGTCTAAGGACACTATGACGAGCTGTCCATTGTCAGAGGAGTGGGGATAGGCCACCGGACGGAGCAAACACTTTCCCACCTGTCGGTCCGGCGTATACCCACCATACCGTGTCCTCCAAAATTTATTGACCAGAGATAATTTTTTAACTTGAAAATGCTTCCCTTAATAGCACATGATAAAAATATAGCACATATTACATAACCATCAATAAATATCCCTGCAAAGGCCAGACCTCATCTCATCTCCCCTCTCTGTATCCTGCTTATGGTGCAAATCAATGAACCTCTACGGAAACAGAACAAGGCTGGCCAAGACGAGATGCACGCACGCCGGCCAAGGTCGCCGGAAAGACGAGATCTCCGGCGATAGCAAGTGCGGACTGAAGACTAAGCAAGCACAAAATGTCCAATCATTACTGTTCAGCGTCATATGTCATACACCACGTGTGTCAGTGTGAACAGCCGCCCAGCATCTCGCCCTACGGCTGCACTCCTGTCAACTGAACAACTCCATAACACAACCTTGATGGAGGTCATTCTTATTGGTTCAGCAGGTTTTTGCTATGAGTACAGCGTGATGTAAGGGCAGAGAGCCCAATTCCAGCGATGTGCACTTACTGGGCTGCTTGGTGCAGTTTTGATAAAATCCCAGTTTTCTCTGCTGTAGATGTAGCAGTGGTCAGAATGCAGAGCTGTGTATAACTCCACCCACACCACTGATTGAAAGGAAGCTACCAATCAGTGGTGGGGGCGGGGTTATACAGATCATCAGGACTGTCAATCACATGTCAGCTAGTCCAGCACTGATAATCTGATGCTGATAAAGAAGGGAATTTTGTTTACTTACCGTAAATTCCTTTTCTTCTAGCTCCAATTGGGAGACCCAGACAATTGGGTGTATAGCTATGCCTCCGGAGGCCACACAAAGTATTACACTAAAAGTGTAAAGCCCCTCCCCTTCTGCCTATACACCCCCCGTGCTCACGGGCTCCTCAGTTTTGGTGCAAAAGCAAGAAGGAGGAAAAAATTATAAATTGGTTTACAGTAAATTCAATCCGAAGGAATATCGGAGAACTGAAACCATTCAACATGAACAACATGTGTACACAAAAAACAGGGGCGGGTGCTGGGTCTCCCAATTGGAGCTAGAAGAAAAGGAATTTACGGTAAGTAAACAAAATTCCCTTCTTCTTTGTCGCTCCATTGGGAGACCCAGACAATTGGGACGTCCAAAAGCAGTCCCTGGGTGGGTAAATAATACCTCATAATAGAGCCGCAACCGGCTCCGTCCTACAGGTGGGCAACCGCCGCCTGAAGGACTCGCCTACCTAGGCTGGCATCTGCCGAAGCATAGGTATGCACCTGATAGTGTTTCGTGAAAGTGTGCAGGCTCGACCAGGTAGCCGCCTGACACACCTGCTGAGCCGTAGCCTGGTGCCGCAAGGCCCAGGACGCTCCCACGGCCCTGGTAGAATGGGCCTTCAGCCCTGAGGGAACCGGAAGCCCCGAGGAACGATAAGCCTCGAGAATTGGTTCCTTGATCCACCGAGCCAGGGTTGATTTGGAAGCTTGTGTCCCTTTACGCTGGCCAGCGACAAGGACAAAGAGTGCATCCGAGCGGCGCAGGGGCGCCGTACGAGAAATGTAGAATCTGAGTGCTCTCACCAGATCTAACAAGTGCAAATCCTTTTCACATTGGTGAACTGGATGAGGACAAAAAGAGGGTAAGGAGATATCCTGATTGAGATGAAAGGGGGATACCACCTTAGGGAGAAAGTCCGGAACCGGACGCAGAACCACCTTGTCCTGGTGAAACACCAGGAAGGGGGCTTTGCATGACAGCGCTGCTAGCTCAGACACTCTCCGAAGTGAAGTGACTGCTACTAGGAAAACCACCTTCTGCGAAAGGCGTGAGAGAGAAATATCCCTCATTGGCTCGAACGGTGGTTTCTGAAGAACCATCAGCACCCTGTTCAGATCCCAGGGTTCTAACGGATGCTTGTAAGGAGGGACGATGTGACAAACCCCCTGCAGGAACGTGCGTACTTGTGGAAGTCTGGCTAGGCGCTTGTGAAAAAAGACAGAGAGCGCAGAGACTTGTCCCTTAAGGGAGCCGAGCGACAAACCCTTTTCCAATCCGGATTGAAGGAAGGACAGAAAAGTGGGCAAGGCAAATGGCCAGGGAGAAAAACCCTGATCAGAGCACCAAGATAAGAATATCCTCCACGTCCTGTGGTAGATCTTGGCTGACGTTGGTTTCCTAGCCTGTCTCATAGTGGCAATGACCTCTTGAGATAACCCTGAAGACGCTAGGATCCAAGACTCAATGGCCACACAGTCAGGTTGAGGGCCGCAGAATTTAGATGGAAAAACGGCCCTTGAGACAGCAAGTCTGGTCGGTCTGGTAGTGCCCACGGTTGGCCGACCGTGAGATGCCACAGATCCGGGTACCACGACCTCCTCGGCCAGTCTGGAGCGACGAGGATGGCGCGGCGGCAGTCGGCCCTGATCTTGCGTAACACTCTGGGCAACAGTGCCAGAGGAGGGAACACATAAGGGAGTTGAAACTGCGACCAATCCTGAACTAAGGCGTCTGCCGCCAGAGCTCTGTGATCTTGAGACCGTGCCATGAATGTCGGGACCTTGTTGTTGTGCCGGGACGCCATTAGGTCGACGTCCGGCATTCCCCAGCGGCAACAGATCTCCTGAAACACGTCCGGGTGAAGGGACCATTCCCCTGCGTCCATGCCCTGGCGACTGAGAAAGTCTGCTTCCCAGTTTTCTACGCCCGGGATGTGAACTGCGGATATGGTGGAGGCTGTGGCTTCCACCCACAGCAGAATCCGCCGAACTTCCTGGAAGGCTTGCCGACTGCGTGTCCCGCCTTGGTGGTTGATGTATGCCACCGCTGTGGAGTTGTCCGACTGAATTCGGATCTGCTTGCCTTGCAGCCACGGCTGGAACGCCTTTAGGGCAAGATACACTGCCCTTATCTCTAGAACATTGATCTGAAGGGAGGACTCTGTCTGAGTCCAAGTCCCCTGAGCCCTGTGGTGGAGAAATACCGCTCCCCACCCTGACAGGCTCGCGTCCGTCGTGACCACCGCCCAGGATGGGGGCAGGAAGGATTTCCCCTTCGACAGAGAAGTGGGGATGAGCCACCACTGAAAGGAAGCTTTGGCTGCCCGAGAAAGGGAGACGTTCCTGTCGAGGGACGTCGACTTCCTGTCCCATTTGCGGAGAATGTCCCATTGAAGTGGGCGCAGATGAAACTGCGCAAAAGGAACTGCCTCCATTGCTGCCACCATCTTCCCTAGGAAGTGCATGAGGTGCCTCAGGGGGTGTGACTGACCATGAAGGAGAGATTGCACCCCTGTCTGTAGTGACTGCTGCTTGTCCAGCGGAAGCTTCACTATCGCTGAGAGAGTATGAAACTCCATGCCGAGATATGTCAGTGATTGGGCCGGTGTCAGATTTGACTTTGGAAAATTGATGATCCACCCGAAACTCTGGAGAGTTTCCAGAGCAATGTTCAGGCTGTGTTGGCATGCCCCTTGAGAGGGTGCCTTGACAAGCAGATCGTCTAAGTAAGGGATCACCGAGTGTCCCTGAGAGTGTAGGATTGCCACCACTGTTGCCATGACCTTGGTGAAGACCCGTGGGGCTGTCGCCAGGCCAAAAGGCAGTGCCACGAACTGAAGGTGTTCGTCCCCTATGGCGAAGCGCAGGAAGCGCTGATGCTCTGGTGCAATCGGTACGTGGAGATAAGCATCTTTGATGTCTATTGATGCCAGGAAATCTCCTTGGGACATTGAGGCGATGACGGAGCGGAGCGATTCCATCCGGAACCGCCTGGTTTTCACATGCTTGTTGAGCAGTTTTAGGTCCAGAACGGGACGGAAGGATCCATCCTTTTTTTTGGCACCACGAACAAGTTGGAGCAAAAACCGTGACCCCGTTGCTGAAGAGGAACAGGGATCACCACTCCTTCCACCTTCAGGGTGCCCACCGCCTGCATAAGAGCCTCGGCTCTGTCGGGGGGCGGAGATGTTCTGAAGAAACGTATCGGAGGACGAGAGCTGAACTCTATCCTGTAACCGTGAGATAGAATGTCTCTCACCCATCGGTCTTTTACTTGTGGCAGCCAGGTGTCGCAAAAGCGGGAGAGCCTGCCACCGACCGAGGATGCGGTTTGAGGAGGCCGAAAGTCATGAGGAGGCCACTTTGGGAGCGGTTCCTCCGGCGGTCTTTTTAGGACGTGACTTAGACCGCCATGCATCGGAGTTCCTCTGACCTTTCTGAGGCCTTTTGGACGAGGAAAATTGAGACCTGCCCGCGGTCCGAAAGGACCGAAACCTCGATTGTACCTTCCGTGGTTGAGGTCTGTTTGGTTTGGACTGGGGTAAGGATGAATCCTTTCCCTTGGATTGTTTAATGATTTCATCCAATCGCTCACCAAACAAGTGGTCGCCAGACAATGGCAAACCGGTTAAGAACTTTTTGGAAGCAGAGTCTGCCTTCCATTCACGTAGCCACATGGCCCTGCGGAGTACCACCGAATTGGCGGATGCCACCGCCGTACGGCTCGCCGAGTCCAGGATAGCATTAATGGCGTAGGACGCAAACGCCGACGCCTGATTGGTTAAGGACACCACTTGCGGGGCAGATGTACGTGTTACTGCATTAATCTGCGCCTGACAAGCTGAGATAGCTTGGAGCGCCCATACGGCTGCGAATGCTGGAGCAAAAGACGCGCCTATAGCTTCATAGATGGATTTCAACCATAGTTCCATCTGTCTGTCAGTGGCATCTTTGAGTGAAGCCCCATCTTCCACTGCAACTATGGATCTAGCCGCCAGTCTGGAGATTGGAGGATCCACCTTAGGACACTGAGTCCAGCCCTTAACAACCTCGGGGGGGAAGGGATAACGTGTGTCCTTAAGGCGCTTGGAAAAACGCTTGTCTGGACAGTCTCGGTTTTTCTGGATTGCCTCTCTGAAGTCAGAGTGATCCAGAAACATATTTAATGTACGCTTTGGAAACCTGAAACGGAATTTCTCCTGAGAAGCAGACTCCTCAATTGGGGGAGAAATATCCAACACCTGATTGATGGTCGCTATAAGGTCATTCACTACTGCGTCACCTTCAGGTGTATCTAGGTTGAGAGCGGCTTCAGGATCAGAATCCTGATCTGAGACCTCCGCTTCATCCTCCAGAGAGTCCCCCTGCTGGGACCCTGAACAGTGTGATAAAGTGGAGGGAATTTCCCAGCGACCCCGCTTGGGCGGCCTGGGACTGCGGTCCGTGTCAGAGACCTCACCCTGTGACCTATGGGTTACCCCAGGGGCATTTTGCTGTTCCAAATGAGGGGGACCAGGGGTCAAGGATTGGATAGAGCCCGGGGCCTGAATCACCGGTCTGGACTGTAAGGCTTCCAGTATTTTAGCAGACCATTTATCCATACTCTCAGTTTGTCAGCAAAGGCTGCAAACTCCGTCCCTGTCACCTGGACAGTGGTAGCAGGTGGTTCCACCTGGGCCACCTGTAGCAGAGGCTCCGGCTGAGTAAGTGCCACAGGGGCCGAGCATTGCACACAATGAGGGTCAGTGGAACCTGCCGGTAGTACAGCTGTACAAGAGGTACAGGTTGCAAAGTACGCCTGTGCTTTGGCACCCTTGCTTTTTGCGGATGACATGTTGTCTCCTCTGAGAACAACCAGGAGGGTATATAGCCAAAAATCAACAGAGCGACCGTACAGTGCAAATGTATAGCCTATAAGCCTATATATATATATACACTTCGGTACTCAGTGGGGCCAGCACCAGAGGTGCTGCTTACCGACAGCTCAGAGCGGTTGTGTGATCACCAGATTCCCTGCCTGGGTCTCCCTGTGTTGTCTCTCCTCTCCAGCGTCTGAATCGCTGACAGGAATGGCTGCCGGCGTTCTGTGAGGGAGAGGAGACTGTGGGCGTGCCCAAGAAAAGTGTGGGAATCCAGCGCCCCACTGTACTGAGTGAGGAGGGAGGAGGATACAAATGTATGCTCCAGCCCTCGGCGCTGACGATCTGTGCAGCGTCCCGCCCTTCCCCTGACTGGCAGGCCTGTGGGCGGGAATAAACGACACTAGGCCGCAGAAGCCGGGGACTAAAGTTATAAGCGCGGCCGGCAATAAGCGCGGCCGCGCGGTAGTCCCCCGGCGCACTAACACCTCCAGCAGTGCTGGAAAGTGTCTGGCACAAACGCTCCATGTCCGGCGCACTAACACACCCAGCAGTGCTGGAAAGTGTCTGGCACAAGCGCTCCATGCCCGGCGCACTAACACACCCAGCAGTGCTGGAAAGTGTCTGGCACAAGCGCTCCATGCCCGGCGCACTAACACACCCAGCAGTGCTGGAAAGTGTATGGCACAAGCGCTCCATGCGCGATAGTCCCCGGCGCACTAACACACCCAGCAGTGCTGCAATGTGTGTGGCACCAGCGCTCCATGCGCTGTCCCCACGGGGACACAGTACCTCACAGTAGCAGGGCCTTGTCCCTGACGATACCCGGCTCCTATCCAGCAGATTCCCAGGGGCTGCGGAGGGAGCACGGTCCCAGTGCCTGGAGACCGATCCGGATCCCACTTCACCCAGAGCCCATTAAGGGATGGGGAAGGAAAACAGCATGTGGCTCCTGCCTGTGTACCCGCAATGGGTACCTCAACCTTAACAACACCGCCGACAAAGTGGGGTGAGAAGGGAGCATGCTGGGGGCCCTGTTATGGGCCCTCTTTTCTTCCATCCGACCTAGTCAGCAGCTGCTGCTGACTAAGCTGTGGAGCTATGCGTGGATGTCTGCCTCCTTCGCACAAAGCATAAAAACTGAGGAGCCCGTGAGCACGGGGGGTGTATAGGCAGAAGGGGAGGGGCTTTACACTTTTAGTGTAATACTTTGTGTGGCCTCCGGAGGCATAGCTATACACCCAATTGTCTGGGTCTCCCAATGGAGCGACAAAGAAACACTGATTGTATTGAAACTACAACACAGCCTAGTAAGTGACACATTGCTGGAATCAGGCTTTCTTGTCTTATTTTGCAGCTCTCAGGAAAACCTTCTGACAGATTCCCTTTAAACCCCTTTCTTTGCTGTCATAAGTGAAGTTGTTGGTCAAAGTGTCATTTTTGTTTTAGCCAAACGTCTGCCAGAAAAGGTACATACAGTCTAAGGCTACTATCAATTAATATATATATTCCACACTATATCTATAAAGAAGAGCAGCATCTCTCCCCACCCTATATATTGATGGAAGGAGGGATCGGGCATATTGAAATCCACCTGTCTGATCCTTCTGATCTGCTGTCAGGAGATTTGAGCTCTTATGCTTATGGCTAGCCTACAAAGCATATCAGAAAACCTTGTCCTTTTGGATGTGCTATTGAGCCTGCACCCTAGTTTTTAACCTTTAAATGGAAAAATAAGGAACGTTTGTAAGTTATTATGGGGGTCCAGAATCAGAATAAAGAGAGGATTGTTAAATTAAGCCAAAAGTCGAGCTTGTCTGACGATTGCTGCAGCCTCTTCTGCATACTCACCACATAGGAGTCACAGTGTCCCATTCTACCCGCAATACCCAGCACAGCCACTAGGTGGTATACGGAGCATAGGGGGCTGTAGCACACATATATACATATAAGATAAAATAACACACACATATAGGAAAACACACAATTTTAAGAACATTCATTTAATGGGATTTTCCTTTCAGTTGTAGGTATTTATTTACAGCTAATAGAAGTATATATAGACGGAGGGAAAAAAGTTCCTTCTGTAACAAAAAATGCGGTGCCATGTTCTTCCGAATTCTTTCCTTAGGAGAAAGTGTAGGGTACTGGTAAAACATGAAACCAGGTCATCGTGTGTGGAAACCCATAGGGCGCTTACACAGTCCGTTGCGAGGTTTTTGTTTGTCTTTTTTTTTTTATGTATTTTTTTTGCAGTGTTGATCTCTAAAATACCTTGTAATACTGGAGCGAGAAGAGACCAGGTTTCCAGAATAAAAACAAACAAATATTCAGCCACAAATCCACAATTCAAAAAAAAGAAGGTAGAAGGGAAAAAAAAAAAAAAAAAAAAAAAAGACACGGTGTAAAATATTTACAGTTTATTTACATTTTTTTTTTTTTTTTTTAACGGGTGTTTTAATCGTCTCTTCACTCTGCTGCTCCGGTCTGGTGAGGACAAACCGATAGAATAGGGGTGGGGGAAAAAAAAAAAATGGGAAAAAAATGAAAACCTGATGGAAACATGCAAGGACGAGAGCAGCGGCCCGAATGATCTTAGATAAGTCCTCTTCTTTTTTTGTAGTCCTCTAAGTTCAGGGATCTTCGGGGCGCGCCGTCCTTGGCAGCGGGAGCTTTCGAAGAGATAGCAAGAGACTTGGATTCTACAAAATAAAGTGATACGTATTAGATATTGCAGAATTTAAATTCTCGCTTATGTAGATAAAAGTCATTAGTTAAGAAGGCTTGTCCAAAAAAGCGCCAGTAACAGGTGCGAAACGGCCGCCGTTGTCCGTGTGCATCCCATCCCTGTCCCTCCCCCACATGCCTGAAGATTAAAGAAGTTGAAAATATTCCACTGATCGGTGAGTGCCTCCTTTTCTCGCCTCTTGAAGTTATTGTCCAAATTATTTGTTTTTACTTCGTAATTAACTGTATTTTGGGATAAAGATCATTTTTTTCAATTAGGTTTCATTACAAAAAAATTCAGATTCCGAATGAGTTAACTGAGAATCCAGCAGTGAGCTCATTCCAAAAACAAGGATTAACAAAGGAGGGCAGTAAATGGCAGGAGGAAAATTACAGGGTGCAGCGGACGCTATTTTTACTGATCGTGACAGGTTACATAAGTAAATCACAAATCGAATGAGGGAGGATGGAGCCAGCTCAGGAATCGAGCTGTGATGACTGTCACAATGTGGCGCTAGACACTACTTGTATGCGGTAAATGTAGAGGTATTCACAGAGGCTGAGATCATAAACCAGGAGGGCACAACAGTACACGGGAGACAGAGAGATGAGGTCAGGATACAAGCCAAAGGTCAAGGTTCCAGGAGAGTACATACAAAATACAGGGAGCAGACGAGGACGTGATCAGGAGGAAGTCCGAGGTCAGAAGAAGGAAAGTCACAATAAAAACAGGGGAGGATAGGCAGAAACGGGAAAAAAGGAGTCTGGAGTCGTGAGGCCAAGATCTGAACACTGAGCACCACGAGAGCCAACAGCACAAGTGTAACCAGAAAATACAACTGGCGGCGTCCTGAGATAACATGCTCTCTAATGAAGCAGAGCAATCACCGGGGACAAGAAGCATCTGTGAGAGCACCACCCAGGACCAGCCTACAAGCCAGTGCTGTGAAACAACCCACAGAGCATTCATCCTGAAAAACGCTCTGCATTATAAGCAACATATACTGGCTCTGCAAGAGAGCATAGCAGAATGATACAGACTGTTCTGCACAAAGGAATCGTGACATGAGCTTGTTCCATAAAACAAGATCACTACAGTTTAACCACTTATATGCCGCCGTCAGTCTCTGACAGTGGCATTTAAATGGAGTGAATGTATAATGCAACCATTACTGGAGCGCAACACGCAACAGCGCCCCTGCCTGGCGATCGCAGTGTACCTCTGGGATGCCATAGCACCACCATTTTATTATAACTCTTAGCCCATCTCCACACAGTACTGACTCACCTGAACTGGGGACTTGTAAGTCAATTTTCACATCAAAGTCATGCACTTTAAATAGGTCCTCAGACAGGTCGCTGGTGGACTTCGTGTTACCGTCTTTATCTTTGCTTGGATTCTGCAAGATAAAAATTAAATCAGATTACAATGAATACACATAAAACAAATGCGGCCCAGAGCACGGCAGGTTTACCGTACTGGAAAGCGATACACGGTGAAGTCTTACCGTTGCGTTATCTTTAGCAGGTTCTGGGTTTCCAGTTGATCCGTACTTTGCATTCAACTGCGCTATGATGGCAGCCTGCACCGCGGGGTCCCTGGACTGCGAATGCAAGTCACAAAGGTGAATCATTTATTATTATGCATGTATTCCCCAATGATCGGACTAGTCCTGAGGGCGAAAATGTGGAGTTTACCCAATATCTTATAATGAGACAGCCGGAGGTCCCCAGCTTCCTATACCTATAAGGATCCTTAAAGACGGCGACACGTAGGATCACTTACATTGGATACCATGGTAGGTTTACATTGTCTCCTGGTGAAGGGATCCATCTGCTGCTGCTTCATGCTCTGACTCTCCGCCTGTAAGAGATGAACAGATCATTGTCAGGGAAATACAACACTAAGACGGCGGATTCACAGAGTCCACCTCCCACCATCTTCTACCGGCAGAGGGCACGCAACATAAAATAAGTCTATCTATATATCTTTTTTTTTTTTATAAATATATATATATATATATATATATATATATATATATATATATATATATATATATATATATATATATATATATATATATATATATATAATTTATTGTTTCATATAATATATATTTATTATAAATAAAATAAATATAGGACCTAGCAAAGGAGGACACCGTGAAGGGGGGCTGGGCTGGTATTACAATGGCCACCATAATATTCTAAATACCTCCATTTATGTTATAAGGTAGACTTTACTTTGGGTTTTTTTCACAGTGTGCAACTGGTCTTTTTTGTTATATATATATATATATATATATATATATATATATATATATATATATATATATATATATATATATATATATATACACACACACACACACACACACACACACACACACACACACACATTATATATATATATATATATACACACACATACATAATTTTATATAAAATATAATATAATAAATGTAAGTTAATATAATAAGTATGATTTCATTTAAAAAAACAAAAAAAGTTAATACAAATATAATTTAATACAATATAATATATATATAGAAATATATATAGAAATATAATATAGAAATATATCACATATATTAGCCCTGGAAAACCCCTTTAAGTTTGGTAGGATCTTTATTATTTATTTATTTTTTTTTTTTTTAAATAGGAGTTAAACACTTTGCAGGTAGTTTAACTGTATAATTGGTGGGGGTCTGACCAGTGGGAGAGCCACTAATCCAAAAAAAAAAAAAAGGAGGTGGAAAACCCACTGTGTGAATGGGTTGGTAGTACACATGCTTTTAAAAGGGACTGACTGTCTGTCTCTGTCCCATTCTGAAGTGAAGGGGAGCAGTAGTAACACCTGCACACTAACGCGCCTCTCAAAAAGTAGGGACTTTGACACTCCCATTTTCAGGATGGGTGGGATCCCAAACGTCAGCCCCAGTGGGGGGTGATATATGTATTGAGTGATACAACCCCTCTGACAAGTAGCAGATGTACAGGACCGTGTCAGGACAAGTCTGGTGTGAACTGACCACTAAGGCTTTCTCAGATTCCACGATGTTCCACTCTCTGTTCCTCTGATTAATGTAGCTGAAAAACAAAAAGTATTAGCTGTGATTAACAGGAAAGTATTAAGAGTGCGTAACATATGACAACTATATCAGTATGGAAAGAATAAAGATTTCACATTTTTCTGATTTTTTTTTTTTTTGAGGGGGGGGGATTTTATCAAGCTCATCTTAATTGGCTGAATAAGCCCATGATAGAATGTGATTAAAGGAGGGGACATTTATCTTCTATCACAGTTTTGATCAATAAGTCCCAATGAACCGATGATCTAATCGTCCAATACCTAATGGCAGAAATATTCTTCGTTCGTTGACGATCCAGAGCTTCAGCCCTTTCTTCCAATTCATTCAGCTCGTCTTGGATCTGTTTAGCCCGATCCTGTTCACCAGCGTCCTCGGCCATGGCCTAAAATATGAAAAAAAAAAAAAAATAAAACAAAAAAAAAGAAAAAAAAAATATTTTTTTTGTTTCTGCAGCCTCTATGCACCAAAAGACAAAACTACAGAATACGTTATTAGTGAATCAAAGCTGAACATTGATGTGGACATAAATCAGCATAGAACATATGGTAGTTAAGGGGGGGGGGGGAATCGGTAAGAAATACAGTTCTTAATATTTTCTTTAATGGACCTGTAGCTCTTATATATTATTATATTTCTATTTAATTTTTATGTTTTATTATTTCTTTTTATCATATATTTATCTTATTTTTCTTTATATTTTTATTTTATTTCTGTTGTTTTAATGTAAATATCGATAAGAATAATATCGATATTTACAATAAAATAAAAATGAAATAAAAATATAAGATAAATATAAGACAAAAATAAAATAAAAGAAGGGAATTTTGTTACTTACCGTAAATTCCTTTTCTTCTAGCTCCTATTGGGAGACCCAGACGATTGGGTGTATAGCACTGCCTCCGGAGGCCACACAAAGCAATTACACTAAAAAGTGTAAGGCCCCTCCCCTTCTGGCTATACACCCCCAGTGGGATCACTGGCTCACCAGTTTTAGTGCAAAAGCAAGAAGGAGGAAAGCCAATAACTGGTTTAAACAAATTCACTCCGAAGTAACGTCGGAGAACTGAAAACCATTGAACATGAACAACATGTGTACCCGAAAAACAACCAAAAATCCCGAAGGACAACAGGGCGGGTGCTGGGTCTCCCAATAGGAGCTAGAAGAAAAGGAATTTACGGTAAGTAACAAAATTCCCTTCTTCTTCGGCGCTCCATTGGGAGACCCAGACGATTGGGACGTCCAAAAGCTGTCCCTGGGTGGGTAAAGAAATACCTCATGTTAGAGCTGCAAAGACAGCCCTCCCCTACGGGGAGGCAACTGCCGCCTGCAGGACTCTTCTACCTAGGCTGGCGTCCGCCGAAGCATAGGTATGCACCTGATAATGTTTGGTGAAAGTGTGCAGACTCGACCAGGTAGCTGCCTGGCACACCTGTTGAGCCGTAGCCTGGTGTCGTAACGCCCAGGACGCACCCACGGCTCTGGCAGAATGGGCCTTCAGCCCTGATGGAACCGGAAGCCCAGCAGAACGGTAGGCTTCAAGAATTGGTTCTTTGATCCATCGAGCCAGGGTGGCCTTAGAAGCCTGCGACCCTTTGCGCTTACCAGCGACAAGGACAAAGAGTGCATCCGAGCGGCGCAGGGGCGCCGTGCGGGAAATGTAGATTCTGAGTGCTCTCACCAGATCCAACAAATGTAGATCCTTTTCATACCGATGAACTGCATGCGGATAAAAGGAAGGCAAAGAGATATCCTGATTAAGGTGAAAAGAGGATACCACCTTAGGGAGAAACTCCTGAATGGGGCGCAGCACTACCTTGTCCTGGTGGAACACCAGGAAGGGAGCTTTGGATGACAGCGCTGCTAGTTCAGACACTCTCCGAAGAGACGTGACCGCTACCAGAAATGCCACTTTCTGTGAGAGTCGAGAAAGTGACACATCCCTCAGGGGCTCGAAAGGCGGCTTCTGGAGAGCAACAAGGACCTTGTTTAGATCCCACGGATCTAACGGCCTCCTGTACGGAGGTACAATATGACACACCCCCTGCAGGAACGTGCGCACCTGAGAAAGTCGTGCTAGACGCTTCTGAAAAAACACGGATAGTGCCGAGACTTGCCCTTTAAGGGAGCCGAGCGACAAGCCCTTTTCCAACCCAGATTGCAGGAAGGAAAGAAAGACAGGTAACGTGAATGGCCAGGGGGATACTCCTTGTGCAGAGCACCAGGATAAGAATATCTTCCACGTTCTGTGGTAGATCTTAGCAGACGTGGGCTTCCTAGCCTGTCTCATGGTGGCAACGACCCCTTGGGATAATCCTGAAGACGCTAGGATCCAGGACTCAATGGCCACACAGTCAGGTTCAGGGCCGCAGAATTCCGATGGAAAAACGGCCCTTGGGACAGTAAGTCTGGTCGGTCTGGTAGTGCCCACGGTTGGCCGACCGTGAGATGCCACAGATCCGGGTACCACGACCTCCTCGGCCAGTCTGGGGCGACGAGTATGACGCGGCCGCAATCGGATCTGATCTTGCGTAACACTCTGGGCAAGAGTGCCAGAGGTGGAAACACATAAGGGAGCCGGAACTGCGACCAATCTTGCACTAAGGCGTCTGCCGCTAGAGCTCTTTGATCGCGAGACCGCGCTATGAAGGTCGGGACCTTGTTGTTGTGCCGAGACGCCATTAGGTCGACGTCCGGCACCCCCCAGCGGCGGCAGATTTCCTGAAACACGTCCGGGTGAAGGGACCATTCCCCTGCGTCCATGCCCTGGCGACTGAGGAAGTCTGCTTCCCAGTTTTCTACGCCCGGGATGTGAACTGCGGATATGGTGGATGCTCTTTCCTCCACCCACATCAGAATCCGCCTGACTTCCTGGAAGGCTTGCCGACTGCGTGTCCCTCCTTGGTGGTTGATGTATGCCACCGCTGTGGAGTTGTCCGACTGAATTCGGATCTGCTTTCCTTCCAGCCACTGCTGGAAGGCTAATAGGGCAAGATACACTGCCCTGATTTCCAGAACATTGATCTGAAGTGTGGACTCCTGCTGAGTCCACGTCCCTTGAGCCCTGTGGTGGAGAAAAACTGCTCCCCACCCTGACAGACTCGCGTCTGTCGTGACCACTGCCCAGGATGGGGGCAGGAATGATCTTCCCTGTGATAATGAGGTGGGAAGAAGCCACCATTGCAGAGAGTCCTTGGTCATCTGAGAAAGGGAGACTGTCCTGTCTAGGGAAGTTGTCTTCCCGTCCCATTGGCGGAGAATGTCCCATTGAAGTGGGCGCAGATGAAACTGCGCGAACGGGACTGCCTCCATTGCTGCCACCATCTTCCCTAGGAAGTGCATGAGGCGCCTTAAGGGGTGCGACTGACCCTGAAGGAGAGAGTGCACCCCCGTCTGTAGTGACCGCTGCTTGTCCAGCGGAAGCTTCACTATCGCTGAGAGAGTATGAAACTCCATGCCAAGATACGTTAGTGATTGAGTCGGTGCTAGGTTTGACTTTGAAAAGTTGATGATCCACCCGAAAGTCTGGAGAGTCTCCAGCGCAACATTCAGGCTGTGTTGGCATGCCTCTTGAGAGGGTGCTTTGACAAGTAGATCGTCTAAGTAAGGAATCACCGAATGTCCCTGAGAATGCAAGACTGCTACCACTGCCGCCATGACCTTGGTGAAAACCCGTGGGGCTGTCGCCAGACCAAATGGCAGAGCTACGAACTGGAGATGGTCGTCTCCTATCACGAAACGTAGGAAACGTTGGTGCTCTGTAGCAATCGGCACGTGGAGATAAGCATCTTTGATGTCTATTGATGCAAGGAAATCTCCTTGAGACATTGAGGCAATGACGGAGCGGAGGGATTCCATCCGGAACCGCCTGGCGTTCACATGCTTGTTGAGCAGCTTTAGGTCCAGAACAGGACGGAACGAGCCGTCCTTTTTTGGAACCACGAAGAGATTGGAGTAAAAACCTTGTCCTTGTTCCTGCAGAGGAACAGGGATCACCACTCCTTCTGCTCTTAGTGAGCACACCGCCTGCAGAAGGGCATTTGCTCGGTCGGGATGTGGGGAGGTTCTGAAGAACCGAGGCGGAGGATGAGAACTGAATTCTATCCTGTACCCGTGAGACAAAATGTCTGCTACCCACCGGTCTTTGACCTGTGGCAGCCAAATGTCGCAAAAGCGGGAGAGCCTGCCACCGACCGAGGATGCGGAGGGATGAGGCCGAAAGTCATGAGGCAGCCGCCTTGGAAGCGGTTCCTCCGGTTGCTTTCTTGTGGCGTGAATGAGCCCGCCAGGAATCTGAGCTCCTTTGCTCCTTCTGAGTCCCTTTGGACGAGGAGAATTGGGTCTTGCTGGAGCCTCGAAAGGACCGAAACCTCGACTGCCACTTCCTCTGTTGAGGTTTGCTCGATCTGGGCTGGGGTAAGGAGGAGTCCTTACCCTTGGACTGTTTAATGATCTCAGCCAATTGCTCACCAAACAGTCTGTCTCCAGATAGGGGCAAGCTGGTTAAACATTTCTTGGAAGCAGAATCTGCTTTCCATTCCTTTAACCACAAGGCTCTGCGCAAAACCACAGAGTTGGCAGACGCCATTGAGGTACGGCTCGTAGAGTCTAGGACAGCGTTGATAGCGTAAGTCGCAAACGCAGACATTTGCGAGGTTAGGGACGCTACTCGCGGCACTGCTGGACGTATGATAGAGTCCACCTGTGCCAGGCCAGCTGAAATAGCTTGGAGTGCCCACACGGCCGCGAATGCTGGAGCAAACGACGCGCCAATAGCTTCATAGACAGATTTCAACCAAAGGTCCATCTGTCTGTCATTGGCATCTTTAAGTGAAGCCCCATCTTCCACTGCAACTATGGATCTAGCCGCAAGCCTGGAGATTGGGGGGTCCACCTTTGGACACTGGGTCCAGCGTTTGACCACGTCAGGGGGAAAGGGATAACGTGTATCCTTAAGACGTTTGGAGAAACGCTTATCTGGATAAGCATGATGTTTCTGGACTGATACTCTGAAGTCAGAGTGGTCCAGAAAAGTACTCAATTTACGCTTAGGATACCGGAAATGGAACTTCTCCTGCTGTGCAGCTGCCTCCTCTGCTGAAGGGGCTGGGGGAGAAATATCCAACAGCCTATTGATGGCCGCTATAAGGTCATTCACCATAGCGTCACCATCAGGGGTATCTAGATTGAGAGCGGTGTCAGGATTAGATTCCTGATCACCCACCTCTGTTTCCTCATACAGAGCCTCGTCTCGCTGAGACCCTGACCAGTGTGATGACGGCGAGGGTCTTTCCCAGCGAGCCCGCTTAGGCTGCCTGGGACTGTCATCCGAGTCAGAGTCTTCAGCCTGTGATGCCTGGGACCCCCTTGAAGTACGGATTAGTTCCAACTGAGGGGGACCAGGGAGCATAGACACAGCAGTGTCCATGGTCTGAGAAACTGGCCTGGACTGCAAGGTTTCCAGGATTTTTGTCATAGTCACAGACATCTTATCAGCAAAAACTGCAAATTCTGTCCCAGTCACCGGGGCAGGGTTCACAGGCGTCTCTGCCTGGGCCACTACTACCATAGACTCTGGCTGCTGAAGTGGCACAGGGATGGAACATTGCACACAATGGGGGTCATTGGAACCTGCCGGTAGATTAGCCCCACATGCGGCACAAGCAGTGTATACCGCCTGTGCCTTGGCACCCTTGCGTTTTGCGGATGACATGTTGTTGTCTCCTCAGAGCAATGTAGGGTATAAGCCAAGAAGCGACTGTACAGTGCAATATAAATATATATGGTACAGGGAAAAAATGCACCAAATAACACTGTGGCACTAGTGGGGCCAGCACTTATGTGCAGCTTACCGCCCGCATAAACGCGGGTGTGTGGTCGCCAGAGTCCCTTGTCTCAGTCCCCCAGAGACTGTGTCCGTTCTCCAGCCAGACTGCATGCAGGAATGGCTGCCGGCGTCCTGTGGAGAGGGGCGGGCCCTGGGCGTGTTGAGACCAAGAGCGGGAAACTTGCGTCCCCACTGTGCCCAGTGAGAGGGCTGGAGCATGTAAATAAGACTCCAGCCCTCGGCGCTGGCTATAGAACAGCGTCTCTCCCTTTCCCTAATTGACAGGGTGGGGGCGGGAACGAAGCAGAGCTAGGCCGCAAAAGCCGGGGACTAGATTTATGAGCGGTGCCGCCGTAAAAGCGCGGGCAGCGCGAGTCCCCGGCGCACTACAAGTCCCAGCGGCGCCGCAGCTCCCGGAGCGGCCGGCGCGGTAGTTCCCAAGACATAAAATCACTCAGCTAAGCTGCAGTGACTCTAACCCGAGCGCGCAGCGCTAGTGCCCCCGGCGCACTAGCACACCCAGCAAGCCTGGAGTGTGCGTGGCCTGTCTGTGCGGGGACACAGAGTACCTGAACGTTGCAGGGCCTTGTCCCTGACTGTACTCAGCTCCTCCAGCAGGGTCTCTGGGTCTGTGGATGGAGCTCGGCCTCAGGGTTTGGGGGCCGGTAAGATCCCACTTCCACAGAGCCCCTCAGGGGGATGGGGAAGGAAAGCAGCATGTGGGCTCCAGCCTCCGTACCCGCAATGGGTACCTCAACCTTACAAACCGCAAGTGGGGTGAGAAGGGAGCATGCTGGGGGCCCTATCTGGGCCCTCTTTTCTTCCATCCGATAGAGTCAGCAGCTACTGCTGACTAAACAGTGGAGCTATGCGTGGATGTCTGACCTCCTTCGCACAAAGCAGAAAACTGGTGAGCCAGTGATCCCACTGGGGGTGTATAGCCAGAAGGGGAGGGGCCTTACACTTTTTAGTGTAATGCTTTGTGTGGCCTCCGGAGGCAGTGCTATACACCCAATCGTCTGGGTCTCCCAATGGAGCGCCGAAGAAATAAATAATATCACATAAGATAGACAACAATTTCATTGTTTGGTACATGCAACGCAAGAGTATTATGGAAATGCCAATCACTATAAAGGTCTTTCTTTCTTTTAGGAACTGTTAGCGGTGGGTTGTACCTTATCTTTCAGGAGCTGGGTCTTTTTCATGGCATAATTAGGAGGTGCTTTCCTGAACCGTTCCTTTTCTTTTACAATCTGCAATAAAATGAAGAACCACAGTGATATTGAGCCATAAATACCAAGACAAGGGAATATAAAGGCCAATATTACATGACAAACAAAATGAAAAGAAAAAAAGCAAGAAAAAAAAAGCACCTTTTGGTGTATATACCATACATGCAAATGCATGTGTTTCCATGGTAACAGACCACAAACAAATCCTGTGTAGTCTGCTGCGGTAGTCATTTCTCACTGTTGAGATATTCTGACCAAGATATTACTGGGGACAGTTCTAGGTTTTTTTTGTTTGTTTTTTGAATACAAGTCTTGGGTCGTTTACTGGGATAATTAATAAGGATCCTTTTTTTGGTTGTGTGAATGAAGCCTTAGGTGAATATCAGAGGTGGCTGCTGACAAGCCCCTGTTAAGAGACCCCTAGCATACCAGGGCAATTTTAAATTAGCTGTTTGTGCGTTAAATGGATTATTTTAACTTGTTTTGCACTGGCTCCCTCTGGTGGCGAATACTGGGAAATATAAGAAAAAAAAAATGGAGAACTCCAGCGATTTTTTTCAATTTTACTATGTACTAGAAATCATATATTTGAAGAGTAGTGGGTGCTGTAACACACTCCCGATCAATACTTCACCCCCGTCATCGCCTCTGACTTGCCAGATCACTGTGTAGAGCGTCGATTACATTCTCAATTAGAGTTTATGAGACTCAAAACGAGGCTCTCAGGCCATATAATTACACTGAAAACATTCAAAAAAAGTGATCAGGTCACAAATGTGGGGCTAGAGGGGACCGGAGCAGTGCTAATAGCAAAGACTGACTATTACTACACTAATTACATGACTGCTAACAAACGGGAAAATTATACAAATTCAATGGAGTGCTTCTTTAAAGTGGACCTGACAGCTGGATCCACACCTACCAACTAGCATTTGCTTGTGAACGCTGCAATTTTAGGGATAGAAAGGTCTGAGGTCGCACCGCTCAAGCCCAAAGTCACAGCATCATAAGCAAAGTTCTGGGCGGCGAGCAAGGTCGGATCGGGAACAAATCCGCTCTGTTTGGTTAAACAGCGCAAAACAATAAACAATAAAAAGGGATTTCCAGTCCACATCGAAGACAGTACGGGCGACTTACATCTTCAATGTCCTGATCGTTGAACTTGTAGTTCATCGCTTCTTTAATCGTTACTTCTTTTTTGTTAACCTCGTCCAGTGTGGGGAGCTGCATCCCCGCCGAGAACATCTACAGGTCAGATTGGAAATAGTTTGATTTTTTTTTGTTAACCATCACATATTATATATATATTTATACCATAAGAATTATATTAAATATTATATATATATTTCTATACTTTTTTTTATAGTATAATATATATATATATATATATATATATATATATATTATACTATAAAAAAAAGTATAGAAATATACATATACACACAAAAATCTTAAAACATATATTTAAAATTTTAATTAATGTATTTTAATTAAGATTTGTGTGTGTATATTTATATTTCTATACTTTTTTATAGTATATTTTATATATATTAAATATACTATATTATATATAATATTAAATATACTATATTATATATATATATATATATATATATATATATATATATATATATATATATATATATATATACACACACACATATATATATATACACACATATATACACATATATACACATATACACACATATACACACACATATATATACATATACACACACACACACACCACACACACACACACTATAAAAAAAAAGAGAATTTTGTTTACTTACCGTAAATTCTTTTTCTTATAGTTCCGTATTGGGAGACCCAGACCATGGGTGTATAGCTTCTGCCTCCGGAGGACACACAAAGTACTACACTAAAAAGTGTAGCTCCTCCCTCCGAGCATATACACCCCCTGGATGACCAAATCTAGCCAGTTTAGTGCAAAAGCTGAAGGAGGACATCCACCCACAAGTAGAGACAGAGCAAAACCCGGAACAACCGGAACCTCTGTCTACAACAACAGCCGGTGAAAACACACGGAACAAGAAAACTGCCAACAGGCAACAGGGAGGGTGCTGGGTCTCCCATGTCGGAACTATAAGAAGAAGGGAATTTTGTTACTTACCGTAAATTCCTTTTCTTCTAGCTCCTATTGGGAGACCCAGACGATTGGTGTATAGCACTGCCTCCGGAGGCCACACAAAGCAATTACACTAAAAAGTGTAAGGCCCCTCCCCTTCTGGCTATACACCCCCAGTGGGATCACTGGCTCACCAGTTTTAGTGCAAAAGCAAGAAGGAGGAAAGCCAATAACTGGTTTAAACAAATTCACTCCGAAGTAACGTCGGAGAACTGAAAACCATTCAACATGAACAACATGTGTACCCGAAAAACAACCAAAAATCCCGAAGGACAACAGGGCGGGTGCTGGGTCTCCCAATAGGAGCTAGAAGAAAAGGAATTTACGGTAAGTAACAAAATTCCCTTCTTCTTCGGCGCTCCATTGGGAGACCCAGACGATTGGGACGTCCAAAAGCTGTCCCTGGGTGGGTACAGAATACCTCATGTTAGAGCTGCGAAGACAGCCCTCCCCTACGGGGAGGCAACTGCCGCCTGCAGGACTCTTCTACCTAGGCTGGCGTCCGCCGAAGCATAGGTATGCACCTGATAATGTTTGGTGAAAGTGTGCAGACTCGACCAGGTAGCTGCCTGGCACACCTGTTGAGCCGTAGCCTGGTGTCGTAATGCCCAGGACGCACCCACGGCTCTGGTAGAATGGGCCTTCAGCCCTGATGGAAACGGAAGCCCAGCAGAACGGTAGGCTTCAAGAATTGGTTCTTTGATCCATCGAGCCAGGGTGGCCTTAGAAGCCTGCGACCCTTTGCGCTTACCAGCGACAAGGACAAAGAGTGCATCCGAACGGCGCAGGGGCGCCGTGCGGGAAATGTAGATTCTGAGTGCTCTCACCAGATCTAACAAATGTAAATCCTTCTCATACCGATGAACTGCATGAGGACAAAAAGAAGGCAAAGAGATATCCTGATTAAGATGAAAAGAGGATACCACCTTCTGGAGAAACTCCTGAATGGGTCGCAGCACTACCTTGTCCTGGTGGAAGACCAGGAAGGGAGCCTTGGATGACAGCGCTGCTAGCTCAGACACTCTCCGAAGAGATGTGATCGCTACCAGAAAAGCCACTTTCTGTGATAGTCTAGAAAGTGAAACCTCCCTCAGAGGCTCGAAGGGCGGCTTCTGGAGGGCAACTAGTACCCTGTTCAGATCCCATGGATCTAACGGCCGCTTGTACGGGGGTACGATATGACAAACCCCCTGCAGGAACGTGCGTACCTTAGAAAGTCGTGCTAGACGCTTCTGAAAAAAGACGGATAGCGCCGAGACTTGCCCTTTAAGGGAGCCGAGCGACAAACCTTTTTCTAACCCAGATTGCAGGAAAGAAAGAAATGTAGGCAATGCAAATGGCCAGGGAGACACTCCCTGAGCAGAGCACCAGGATAAGAATATCCTCCACGTTCTGTGGTAGATCTTAGCGGACGTGGGCTTCCTAGCCTGTCTCATGGTGGCAACGACCCCTTGGGATAATCCTGAAGACGCTAGGATCCAGGACTCAATGGCCACACAGTCAGGTTCAGGGCCGCAGAATTCCGATGGAAAAACGGCCCTTGGGACAGTAAGTCTGGTCGGTCTGGTAGTGCCCACGGTTGGCCGACCGTGAGATGCCACAGATCCGGATACCACGCCCTCCTTGGCCAGTCTGGGGCGACGAGTATGATGCGGCTGCAGTCGGATCTGATCTTGCGTAGCACTCTGGGCAAGAGTGCCAGAGGTGGAAACACATAAGGGAGCCGGAACTGCGACCAATCTTGCACTAAGGCGTCTGCCGCCAGAGCTCTGTGATCGCGAGACCGTGCCATGAAGGTTGGGACCTTGTTGTTGTGCCGGGACGCCATTAGGTCGACGTCCGGCCTTCCCCAGCGGCGACAGATTTCCTGAAACACGTCCGGGTGAAGGGACCATTCCCCTGCGTCCATGCCCTGGCGACTGAGGAAGTCTGCTTCCCAGTTTTCTACGCCGGGGATGTGAACTGCGGATATGGTGGAGGCCGTGGCTTCCACCCACATCAGAATCCGCCGGACTTCCTGGAAGGCTTGCCGACTGCGTGTCCCCCCTTGGTGGTTGATGTATGCCACCGCTGTGGAGTTGTCCGACTGAATTCGGATCTGCCTTCCTTCCAGCCACTGCTGGAAGGCTAGTAGGGCAAGATACACTGCTCTGATTTCCAGAACATTGAGCTGAAGGGTGGACTCCTGCTGGGTCCACGTACCCTGAGCCCTGTGGTGGAGAAAAACTGCTCCCCACCCTGACAGACTCGCGTCTGTCGTGACCACCGCCCAGGACGGTGGTAGGAAGGATCTTCCCTGTGATAATGAGGTGGGAAGAAGCCACCACTGCAGAGAGTCCTTGGCTGTCTGGGAAAGGGAGACTTTCCTGTCCAGGGATGTTGACTTCCCGTCCCATTGGCGGAGAATGTCCCATTGAAGAGGGCGCAGATGAAACTGCGCAAACGGAACCGCCTCCATTGCCGCCACCATCTTCCCGAGGAAGTGCATGAGGCGTCTTAAGGAGTGCGACTGACTTTGAAGGAGAGCCTGCACCCCAGTCTGTAGTGACCGCTGCTTGTCCAGCGGAAGCTTCACTATCGCTGAGAGAGTATGAAACTCCATGCCAAGATACGTCAGTGATTGGGTCGGTAACAGAGTTGACTTTGAGAAGTTGATGATCCACCCGAACGTCTGGAGAGTCTCCAGTGCAACATCCAGGCTGAGTTGGCATGCCTCCTGAGAGGGTGCCTTGACAAGTAGATCGTCCAAGTAAGGGATCACAGAGTGTCCCTGAGAGTGCAAGACTGCTACCACTGCCGCCATGACCTTGGTGAACACCCGTGGGGCTGTCGCCAGACCAAATGGCAGAGCTACGAACTGAAGATGGTCGTCTCCTATCACGAAGCGTAGAAAGCGTTGGTGCTCTGTAGCAATCGGCACGTGGAGATAAGCATCTTTGATGTCTATTGATGCTAGGAAATCTCCTTGAGACATTGAGGCAATGACTGAGCGGAGGGATTCCATCCGGAACCGCCTGGCGTTCACATGCTTGTTGAGCAGTTTTAGGTCCAGAACAGGACGGAATGAGCCGTCCTTTTTTGGCACCACAAAGAGATTGGAGTAAAAACCTTGTCCTCGTTCCCGAAGAGGAACAGGGACCACCACTCCTTCTGCTCTTAGAGAATGCACCGCCTGCAGAAGGGCATCTGCTCGGTCGGGGTGTGGGGAAGTTCTGAAGAACCGAGGCGGAGGCCGAGAACTGAACTCTATCCTGTACCCGTGAGACAAAATGTCTGTTACCCACCGGTCTTTGACCTGTGGCAGCCAAATGTCGCAAAAGCGGGAGAGCCTGCCACCGACCGAGGATGCGGAGGGAGGCGGCCGAAAGTCATGAGGTAGCCGCCTTGGAAGCGGTACCTCCGGTTGCTTTCTTGGGGCGTGAGTGAGTCCGCCAGGAATCAGAGCTCCTTTGCTCTTTCTGAGTCCCTTTGGACGAGGAGAATTGGGGCTTGCCCGAGCCTCGAAAGGACCGAAACTTTGACTGCCACTTCCTCTGTTGAGGTTTGTTTGATCTGGGCTGGGGTAAGGAAGAGTCCTTACCTTTGGACTGTTTAATGATTTCCGCCAATTGCTCACCAAACAGTCTGTCTCCAGATAATGGCAAGCTGGTTAAACATTTTTTAGAAGCAGAATCTGCTTTCCATTCTTTTAACCACAAGGCTCTGCGCAAAACTACAGAGTTGGCGGATGCCATTGAGGTACGGCTCGTAGAGTCTAGTACCGCATTGATAGCGTAGGTCGCAAACGCAGTCATTTGCGTAGTTAAGGACGCCACTTGCGGCACTGCTGGACTTAAGAAAGAGTCCACCTGTGCCAGACCAGCTGAAATAGCTTGGAGCGCCCACACGGCCGCGAATGCTGGAGCAAACGACGCGCCAATAGCTTCATAGACAGATTTCAACCAAAGGTCCATCTGTCTGTCATTGGCATCTTTAAGTGAAGCCCCATCCTCCACTGCAACTATGGATCTAGCTGCAAGCCTGGATATTGGAGGGTCCACTTTCGGACACTGGGTCCAGCGCTTGACCACGTCAGGGGGAAAGGGATAACGTGTATCCTTCAGACGTTTGGAAAAACGCTTGTCCGGATAAGCATGGTGTTTCTGGATTGATTCTCTGAAGTCAGAGTGGTCCAGAAAAGTACTCAATTTACGCTTGGGATACAGAAAATGGAATTTCTCCTGCTGTGCAGCTGCCTCCTCTGCTGAAGGGGCTGGGGGAGAAATATCCAACAGCCTATTGATGGCCGCTATAAGGTCATTTACCATGGCGTCACCATCTGGCGTATCCAAATTGAGTGCGGTGTCAGGACCAGACTCCTGATCACCCACCTCTGTCTCATCATATAGAGACCCTTCTCGCTGAGACCCTGACCCGCGTGATGACGTGGAGGGTCTCTCCCAGCGAGTTCGCTTAGGCGGCCTGGGACTGTCATCAGAGTCAGAGCCCTCAGCCTGTGATGCCTGGGACCCCCTTGAAGTACGGATTAGTTCCAACTGAGGGGGACCGGGGAACATAGACACAGCAGTGTCCATGGTCTGAGCAACTGGCCTGGACTGCAAGGTCTCCAGGATTTTTGTCGTCATGGTCACAGACATTTTGTCAGCAAAGACTGCAAATTCTGTCCCCGTCACCGGGGCAGGGTTCACAGGCGTCTCTGCCTGGGCTACCACCACCATAGACTCTGGCTGCCGAAGTGCCACTGGGACTGAACATTGCACACAATGAGAGTCGTTGGAGCCTGCTGGTAGATTAGCCCCACATGCTGTACAAGCAGTGTATACAGCCCGTGCCTTGGCACCCTTGCGTTTTGTGGATGACATGTTGCTGTCTCCTCAGAGCAATATAGGGGTATACAGCCAAGAAGCGACCGTACAGTGCAGTATATATATATATATATATCTGGTACAGGAAAAAGTACACCAAAATAACACTGTGGCACTAGTGGGGCCAGCACTAATGTGCTGCTTACCGCCCGCTAAACGCGGGTGTGTGGTCGCCAGAAATCCCTAGTCTGGGTCTCCCAGAGCCTGTGTCCGTCCTCCAGCCAGACTGCATGCAGGAATGGCTGCCGGCGTCCTGTGGAGGGGGGGGCGGGCCCTGGGCGTGCTCAGACCAAAAGCGGGAAACCTGCGTCCCACTGTGCCTAGTGAGAGGGCTGGAGCATGTAAATAAGGCTCCAGCCCTCGGCGCTGACGATTGCACAGCGTCTGTCCCATTCCCTGAGTGACAGGGAGGGGGCGGGAACGAAGCGGAGCTAGGCCGCAAAAGCCGGGGACTAAATTTATAAGCGCCGCCGCCGTAAAAGCGCGGTCGGCGCTAAGTCCCCGGCGCACTACAAGTCCCAGCCGCGCCGCCGCTCCGAGAGTGGCCGGCGCGGTAGTTCCCAGCACATGAAGTCACACAGCTAAGCTGCTGTGACTCAAACCCCCGCGTGCAGCGCTACTGTCCCCGGCGCACTAACACACCCAGCAAGTCTGGCGTGTGCGTGCCTGTCTGTACGGGGACACAGAGTACCTGAAAGTTGCAGGGCCTTGTCCCTGAACGGTACCCAGCTCCGTATCCAGCAGGTTCACTGGGTCTGTGGATGGAGCCCGGCCTCAGGGCTTGGGGGCCGGTAAGATCCCACTTCCTCAGAGCCCCTCAGGGGGATGGGGAAGGAAAACAGCATGTGGGCTCCAGCCTCTGTACCCGCAATGGGTACCTCAACCTTACAAACCACAAGTGGGGTAAGAAGGGAGCATGCTGGGGGCCCCATATGGGCCCTCTTTTCTTCCATCCGACATAGTCAGCAGCTACTGCTGACTAAACAGTGGAGCTATGCGTGGATGTCTGACCTCCTTCGCACAAAGCAGAAAACTGGTGAGCCAGTGATCCCACTGGGGGTGTATAGCCAGAAGGGGAGGGGCCTTACACTTTTTAGTGTAATTGCTTTGTGTGGCCTCCGGAGGCAGTGCTATACACCCAATCGTCTGGGTCTCCCAATGGAGCGCCGAAGAAATGTAGAATCTGAGTGCTCTCACCAGATCTAACAAGTGCAAATCCTTTTCACATTGGTGAACTGGATGAGGACAAAAAGAGGGTAAGGAGATATCCTGATTGAGATGAAAGGGGGATACCACCTTAGGGAGAAAGTCCGGAAACGGACGCAGGACCACCTTGTCCTGGTGAAACACCAGGAAGGGGGCTTTGCATGACAGCGCTGCTAGCTCAGACACTCTCCGAAGCGAAGTGACTGCTACTAGGAAAACCACCTTCTGCGAAAGGCGTGAGAGAGAGATATCCCTCATTGGCTCGAACGGTGGTTTCTGAAGAACCATCAGCACCCTGTTCAGATCCCAGGGTTCTAACGGACACTTGTAAGGAGGTACGATGTGACAAACCCCCTGCAGGAACGTGCGTACCTGTGGAAGTCTGGCTAGGCGCTTCTGGAAAAACACAGAGAGCGCAGAGACTTGTCCCTTAAGGGAGCCGAGTGACAAACCCTTTTCTAATCCGGACTGAAGGAAGGACAGAAAAGTGGGCAAGGTAAACGGCCAGGGAGAAACACCCTGAGCAGAGCACCACGACAGGAATATTTTCCACGTCCTGTGATAGATCTTGGCGGACGTTGGTTTCCTAGCCTGTCTCATGGTGGCAATGACCTCTTGAGATAATCCTGAAGATGCTAGGATCCAGGACTCAATGGCCACACAGTCAGGTTCATGGCCGCAGAATTCAGATGGAAAAACGGCCCTTGAGACAGCAAGTCTGGTCGGTCTGGTAGTGCCCACGGTTGGCCGACCGTGAGATGCCACAGATCCGGGTACCACGACCTCCTCGGCCAGTCTGGGGCGATGAGGATGGCGCGGCGGCAGTCGGCCCTGATCTTGCGTAACACTCTGGGCAACAGTGCCAGAGGAGTAAACACATAAGGGAGTTGAAACTGCGACCAATCCTGAACTAAGGCGTCTGCCGCCAGAGCTCTGTGGTCTTGAGACCGTGCCATGAACGTCGGGACCTTGTTGTTGTGCCGGGACGCCATTAGGTCGACGTCCGGCATGCCCCAGCGGCAACAGATCTCCTGAAACACGTCCGGGTGAAGGGACCATTCCCTTGCGTCCATGCCCTGGCGACTGAGAAAGTCTGCTTCCCAGTTTTCTACGCCCGGGATGTGAACTGCGGATATGGTGGAGGCTGTGGCTTCCACCCACAGCAGAATCCGCCGAACTTCCTGGAAGGCTTGCCGACTGCGTGTCCCGCCTTGGTGGTTGATCTATGCCACCGCTGTGGAGTTGTCCGACTGAATTCGGATCTGTTTGTCTTCCAGCCACGGCTGGAACGCCTTTAGGGCAAGATACACTGCCCTTATCTCCAGAACATTGATCTGAAGGGAGGACTCTGTCTGAGTCCAAGTCCCCTGAGCCCTGTGGTGGAGAAAGACCGCTCCCCACCCTGACAGGCTCGCGTCAGTCGTGACCACAGCCCAGGATGGAGAAAGGAAGGATTTCCCTTTCGACAGAGAAGTGGGAAGAAGCCATCACTGAAGGGAAGCTTTGGCTGCCCGAGAAAGGGAGACGTTCCTGTCGAGGGACGTCGACTTCCTGTCCCATTTGCGGAGAATGTCCCATTGAAGTGGGCGCAGATGAAACTGTGCAAAAGGAACTGCCTCCATTGCTGCCACCATCTTCCCTAGGAAGTGCATGAGGCGCCTCAGGGGGTGTGACTGACCATGAAGGAGAGATTGCACCCCTGTCTGTAGTGAACGCTGTTTGTTCAGCGGAAGCTTCACTATCGCTGAGAGAGTATGAAACTCCATGCCAAGATATGTCAGTGATTGGGCCGGTGTCAGATTTGACTTTGGAAAATTGATGATCCACCCGAAACTCTGGAGAGTTTCCAGAGCCATGTTCAGGCTGTGTTGGCATGCCCCTTGAGAGGGTGCCTTGACAAGTAGATCGTCTAAGTAAGGGATCACCGAGTGTCCCTGAGAGTGTAGGATTGCCACCACTGTTGCCATGACCTTGGTGAAGACCCGTGGGGCTGTTGCCAGGCCAAAAGGTAGTGCCACGAACTGAAGGTGTTCGTCCCCTATGGCGAAGCGCAGGAAGCGCTGATGCTCTGGCGCAATCGGTACGTGGAGATAAGCATCTTTGATGTCTATTGATGCCAGGAAATCTCCTTGGGACATTGAGGCGATGACGGAGCGGAGCGATTCCATCCGGAACCGCCTGGTTTTCACATGCTTGTTGAGCAGCTTTAGGTCCAGAACGGGACGGAAGGATCCGTCCTTTTTTGGCACCACGAACAAGTTGGAATAAAAACCGTGACCCCGTTGCTGAAGAGGAACCGGGATCACCACTCCTTCCGCCTTCAGGGTGCCCACCGCCTGCATAAGAGCCTCGGCTCTGTCGGGGGGTGGAGATGTTCTGAAGAAACGAGTCGGAGGACGAGAGGTGAACTCTATCCTGTAACCGTGAGATAGAATGTCTCTCACCCATCGGTCTTTTACTTGTGGCAGCCAGGCGTCGCAAAAGCGGGAGAGCCTGCCACCGACCGAGGATGCGGTTTGAGGAGGCCGAAAGTCATGAGGAGGCCGCTTTGGGAGCGGTTCCTCCGGCGGTCTTTTTAGGATGTGACTTAGACCGCCATGCATCGGAGTTCCTCTGATCTTTATGAGGCCTTTTGGACGAGGAAAATTTAGATCTGCCCGCGGTCCGAAAGGACCGAAACCTCGATTGTACCTTCCGTGGTTGAGGTCTGTTTGGTTTGGACTGGGGTAAGGATGAATCCTTTCCCTTGGATTGTTTAATGATTTCATCCAATCGCTCACCAAACAAGCGGTCGCCAGCCAATGGCAAACCGGTTAAGAACTTTTTGGAAGCAGAGTCTGCCTTCCATTCACGTAGCCACATGGCCCTGCGGAGTACCACCGAGTTGGCGGATGCCACCGCCGTACGGCTCGCAGAGTCCAGGATAGCATTAATGGCGTAGGACGCAAACGCCGACGCCTGATTGGTTAAGGACACCACTTGCGGGGCAGATGTACGTGTTACTGCATGAATCTGCGCCTGACAAGCTGAGATAGCTTGGAGTGCCCATACGGCAGCGAATGCTGGGGCAAAAGACGCGCCTATAGCTTCATAGATGGATTTCAACCATAGTTCCATCTGTCTGTCAGTGGCATCTTTGAGTGAAGCCCCATCTTCCACTGCAACTATGGATCCAGCCGCCAGTCTGGAGATTGGAGGATCCACCTTAGGACACTGAGTCCAGCCCTTGACAACCTCGGGGGGGAAGGGATAACGTGTGTCCTTAAGGCGCTTGGAAAAACGCTTGTCTGGACAGTCTCGGTTTTTCTGGATTGCGTCTCTGAAGTCAGAGTGATCCAGAAACATATTTAATGTACGCTTTGGAAACCTGAAACGGAACTTCTCCTGAGAAGCAGACTCCTCAATTGGAGGAGCTGGGGGAGAAATATCCAACACCTGATTGATGGTCGCTATAAGGTCATTCACTACTGCGTCAGCTTCAGGTGTATCTAGGTTGAGAGCGGCTTCAGAATCAGAATCCTGATCTGAGACCTCCGCTTCATCCTCCAGAGAGTCCCCCTGCTGGGACCCTGAACAGTGTGATGAAGTGGAGGGAATTTCCCAGCGACCCCGCTTGGGCGGCCTGGGACTGCGGTCCGTGTCAGAGACCTCACCCTGGGACCTATGGGTTAGCCCCGGGGCACTTTGCTGTTCCAATTGAGGGGGACCAGGGGTCAAGGATTGGATAGAGCCCGGGGCCTGAATCACCGGTCTGGACTGCAATGCTTCCAGTATTTTAGCAGACCATTTATCCATAGTCTCAGACAGTTTGTCAGCAAAGGCTGCAAACTCCGTCCCTGTCATCTGGACAGTGGTAGCAGGTGGATCCACCTGGGCCACCTGTAGCAGAGGCTCCGGCTGAGTAAGTGCCACGGGGGCCGAGCATTGCACACAATGAGGGTCAGTGGAACCTGCCGGTAGTACAGCTGTACATGAGGTACAGGTTGCAAAGTACGCCTGTGCTGTGGCACCCTTGCTTTTTGCAGATGACATGTCTCCTCTGAGAACAACCAGGAGGGTATATAGCCAAAACTCAACAGAGCGACCGTACAGTGCAATGTATAGCCTATAAGCCTATATATATATATATATATATATATATATATATATATATATATATATATATATATATATATATATATATATATATATATATATATATATATATATATATATATATATACACACACTTCGGTACTCAGTGGGGCCAGCACCACAGGTGCTGCTTACCGACCGCTCAGAGCGGTTGTGTGATCACCAGATTCCCTGCCTGGGTCTCCCTGTGTTGTCTCTCCTCTCCAGCGTCTGAATCGCTGACAGGAATGGCTGCCGGCGTTCTGTGGGGAGGAGGAGACCGTGGGCGTGCCCAAGAAAAGTGCGGGAATCCAGTGCCCCACTGTACTGAGTGAGGAGGGAGGAGGATACTAATGTATGCTCCAGCCCTCAGTGCTGACGATCCGTGCAGCGTCCCGCCCCTCCCCTGACTGGCAGGCCTGTGGGCGGGAATATACGACACTAGGCCGCAGAAGCCGGGGACTAAAGTTATACGCGCGGCCGGCAATACGCGCGGCCGCGCGGTAGTCCCCCGGCGCACTAACACCTCCAGCAGTGCTGGAAAGTGTCTGGCACAAACGCTCCATGTCCGGCGCACCAGCCGTGCTGGAAAGTGTCTGGTACAAGCGCTCCATGCCCGGCGCACTAACACACCCAGCCGTGCTGGAAAGTGTCTGGCACAAGCGCTCCATGCCCCGCGCACTAACACACCCAGCAGTGCTGTAATGTGTATGGCACCAGCGCTCCATGCGCGGTCCCCACGGGGACACAGAGTACCTCAGAGTAGCAGGGCCTTGTCCCTGACGATACCCAGCTCCTATCCTGCAGATTCCGAGGGGCTGCGGAGGGAGCACGGTCCCAGTGCCTGGAGACCGATCCGGATCCCACTTCACCCAGAGCCCATTAAGGGATGGGGAAGGAAAACAGCATGTGGCTCCTGCCTGTGTACCCGCAATGGGTACCTCAACCTTAACAACACCGCCGACAAAGTGGGGTGAGAAGGGAGCATGCTGGGGGCCCTGTTATGGGCCCTCTTTTCTTCCATCCGACCTAGTCAGCAGCTGCTGCTGACCAAGCTGTGGAGCTATGCGTGGATGTCTGCCTCCTTCGCACAAAGCATAAAAACTGAGGAGCCCGTGAGCACGGGGGGGTGTATAGGCAGAAGGGGAGGGGCTTTACACTTTTAGTGTAATACTTTGTGTGGCCTCCGGAGGCATAGCTATACACCCAATTGTCTGGGTCTCCCAATGGAGCGACAAAGAAAAAGAGAATTTTGTTACTTACCGTAAATTCTTTTTCTTATAGTTCCGACATGGGAGACCCAGACCATGGGTGTATAGCTTCTGCCTCCGGAGGACACACAAAGTACTACACTAAAACGTGTAGCTCCTCCCTCCTAGCATATACACCCCCTGCTAGCCAGTCCTAGCCAGTTTAGTGCAAAAGCTGAAGGAGGACATCCACCCACAAGTAGAGACAGAGTAAAACCCGGAACAACCGGAACCTCTGTCTGCAACAACAACAGCCGGTGAAGACACACGGAACAAGAAACCTGCCAACAGGCAATAGGGAGGGTGCTGGGTCTCCCATGGCGGAACTATAAAAAAAAGAATTTACGGTAAGTAACAAAATTCTCTTTTTCTTCATCGTTCCTTATGGGAGACCCAGACCATGGGACGTTCTAAAGCAGTCCATGGGTGGGAATAAACAGAAACTGAGAAGCAGGCGAAACCTAACTTCACAAATGGGCGACAGACGCCTGAAAGATGCGTCTGCCCAAGCCCGCGTCTGCCGAAGCATGAGCATGCATTGGGTAGTGCTTCAAAAAAGTATGCAGACTAATCCAAGTGGCAGTCTGACAGACCTGCTGAGCCGTAGCCTGGTGCCTGAAAGCCCAAGAGGCACCGACAGCTCTGGTCAAGTGTGCCCTGATCCCCGGCGGGGGAGGCACTTGAGTACACTGGTAGGCATCGGAAATGGCCGACCTAAGCCAACGAACCAGGGTCGGCTTAGATGCCGAGAGACCGCTACGCTGACTAGTGGTCAGCACCAGAGAAAGGTGCACCGCCTAATAACAGCGGTGCGAGACACATAGATCCGGAGCGCCTGCAACAGATCCAGGATATGCAACGCTTTTTCAAAGCGATGAACAGGAGCCGGACAAAAGGAAGGCAGGAAAAATGCCCCGGTTAAGGTGGAAGCAGCAACCACCTTAGGGAGAAAGTCCGGAGTCGGACGGAGACCACCTTGTCTTGATGAAAAACCAAAAAAGGGGGTGACTCCGAAGAGAGTGCAGCCAAAACAGAGACTCTCTTGAGGGAAATTATGGCCACTAGAAAGACTACTTTCTGTGAAAGACGAAACAAAGAAACCTCCCTAAGAGGCTCAAAGGGGGGTTTCCGGAAACCGTGAGGACCGGATTAAGGTCCCAGGGCTCCATAGGCCGCCGGTAAGGCGGAATGATGTGAGATGCGCCCTTGAAGGAGCGCACCGGAGCCAGCCGGACGATACGCCGCTGGCACACACTGACAGAGCCGAGACCTGTCCCTTAATGAGGGATAGTCCTAGCTGTAGACCGGACTGTAGAAGGGACAGGAGGGTCGGCAAGGCCAAAAGGCCAAAGGACACTTCGGAGCTCGAGTCATAGTGGAGATGACTTCAGGAGGGATACCAGAAGTCGTCAAGATCCAGGACTCAAGAGCCACGCCGTCAATCTGAGAGCCGCAGAATTCTGGCGGAAAAAACGGACCTTTTGAGAGAAGGTCTGGACGGTCCGGAAGATGCCATGGCAACACTACGGACAGATGGAGCAGGTCAGGGTACCAAGCTTGCCTGGGTCAGTCTGGAGTATGAGAATGACCCGACGGCCCTCTTTACTGATCTTGCGCAGGACTCTGGGCAAGAGCTAGAGGGAGAAACACGTAAGAGAGACGAAGCTGGGACCAAACATGAACCAGTGCGTCTGCCGCAAACCTGAGGATCGTGGACCACGGTTGGACAGCTGAGATAATCTGCCTCGCAGTTTTCACGTCTGGGATGTGGGCTGCGGATATGGTGGACTAGGAGTCCTTCGTCCACTGAAGAATGCGTTGAGCCTCCAACATTGCCAGGCGGCTGAGTGTCCCGCCCTGGAAGTTGATGTAGGTAAACGCTGTCACGTTGTCCGACTGGACTCGAATGTGCCTAGCCGCCAACAGATGGTGAAAGGCTTAGAGAGCTAGAAACACAGCTCTGATTTCCAGCACATTGATCCAGAGGGCTGATTCGGACAGAGTCCAAGCGCCCTGCGCTCCACGGTGGAGATATACTGCTCCCAAGGCGGATAGACTAGCATCCTGGTGAGGATCACCCGGGACGGGGCCAGGAAGGAGCGTCACTGATACAGAGTGGCCGAAGCCACCACTGAAACGAGCCTCTGGTCTGTGGCGAAGCCACCACCCCGTGGAAGGAGGAAGTTCGCTTGTACAGCAGAAAATATCCAGCCTCAGAGGACGCAGGAGAACTGGGCAAGGGAATCGCTTCCATTGACGCCACCATCTGACCAGTACCTGTATTCGGTGCCTGATGGAACGACGTCGACCGCCAGCAGAGGGACTACTGTTTGACTAAGGGCAGCTTCACAAGTGCCGACAGAGTCTCGAATTGCGTCCCTGGGTACGTGAACTTCTGGTTCGAAGTTGGAGTGGACTTGGACAGAATGACAAGCCACCCGAATTGGTTAGAGTGGCGAGAGTGAGCGAGGCACTCTGCTAAGAGTCTGCACTGGATGAAGCCCCGACAAGAAGGCCGTCCAGGGCAAAAGATCACTGCCAATCCCTAGAGGTGCAGGACCCTAATCACAGCTGCCCCAATCTTGAGAATACTCGAGGGCCCGTGGCTAACCCCAAGGGAAGAGCCACGAATTGGACCACTCTGATTGCAAAACGTAGCCAACGCTGGTGTTAAACTGCGATTGGCACATGCAGATAGGCATCTCTGATGTGATGGATGCTAGGGAATCTCCTTGGGTTATTGATTGATCCGGTGAAAACACACGGAACAAGACCGAGACTCCATGTGAAAACGCCACACCTGAACATGCTTGAAAAGCTTGAGATCCAGGTCGGAAGGCACCGCCCTCTTCGGGGACTAGGAATAGATTTAAGCAGAAATCTCAGAACCGTTCCCAGTCGGGAACCGGTACAATTACTCCATTGGCCTGCAAGAATGCCACGGCCTGTGAGAAGACGGCGACCTTGGAGCAGGGGGGAGTTGACAGAAAAAATCTGTTTGGCGGGTGGATAGAATTCCATCCTGTAGCCATGGGAGATGTAATCCCGCACCCACTGAACGGAGACGTATCAAAACCATACGTCGCCAAGTGGGAGAGCCTGCCACCGACCAAGGACGTTGTTGGCGTGGCTAGATAGCCCGGAGGAAGCTGATTTAGAGGCATCTCCTGCGGCTTCTGAAGACGCGGCTTCGAGCGCCATTTGGGTTTATGAACCTTGGCCGAGCTAGCGAGGCCGAGGGCTTAGAGAACGATCAGATGGAGGAACGAAAAAAACGAAACCTCAACGGATTCCTGCCCTGGACAGGTTTCCTGGTTTAGGTTTGTGGCATGGAAGAACTCTTCCCGCCAAGAGCTTCCTTAATTTCATCCAGTTGGTTCCGAATAGACTGGTCCCAACAAAAGGGAGCCCAGCAAGGAACTTCTATAGAAGCATCTGCCTTCCACTTCCGAAGCCACAGGAGCCTGCGGATAGCGAGGAAATTAGCCGAGGCCACCGCAGTGTGGTGTCCAGCATGGCAGACATTGCATAGGATGAAAAGACTGAAGTCTGGAAGTTCAGGCAACCATTTCGGGCATAGAGTCCCTGTGAGGGAATGCATCTCCTCTAGAGAAGCAGAGAAGGCTAGGAAAACCCGCACTGCTGTAAAGCTGAGGAGAACGAAGCTCCTGCCGCCCCCATACAGATTTGGCCAGAAGGACAACCTGGCGGACAGCAAAACCTTAAGCGAGGAGCCATCAGCCACTGATATAACGGTCCAGGCTGAGCCACCTTTGGTGAATGAGCCCACTCCTTGACCACCACTGGTGGAAAGGGAAAACAGTCATCAGAACCACGCTTCATGGGAAGCGTCTGTCAGAGCAGACTCTGGGCTTGGTCACAGTGGCCTGAAAACTGGAGTGGTTAAAGGGGTTATCCGGCTTCTTTGACTTTTTTTTTTTATTTCCCTATTGGGCTACATTGGGGCAGGTAAGTAGATAGAGACCACTTACCTGCCCCGCTGTCAGCCCCTCTCCCCCGGCTCAGAGCGGTCATGTGACCGCTCCTGCCGCGATTTTGCTGCTTCCGGTCTTTGCACGTCTACATGGGCAGGGCCATGTTGACATGCAAATGTGGAGCAGCATGTCACCTCCCTGCTGGGTGTCTACAGTGCGAGGAGTCACCGCCCCCTTCCCTGCACCCTCCCACACATTCCCCCGCACCTCCAGTAACCTCCCCCTGCACTGCTGTGGGGGTCCGTGACCTGGGGGCGGGGCCTGGCGGCAGCTGCCGTAGTGTCAGCTCCAGCACCGGGCCCCCTGCCCAGGATCGCACATTCAAATGTACCGGCATCACAGATCCCAGATCACCGATGCCGGTACATTTGAAAGTGCTGATGAGAAGCAGCGCAGCGCTGCTTCTCATCACTGTCCCTCCGGCTGTCTGTGCAATCTGCAGCACAGCGGTGACGTCACTACTGTGCTGAACAGAGCACAGACAGCGCACGAACGTGCAGGAGCGGCGGGGACCGAGGACAGGTGAGTATGTACTCCACATGTGTTCCCTATGGGGATGGGGATGGGGGGGCTGGCAGAGCCATATGTGTGCGTGTGCAGAGCCATGTGTGTGCGTGTACGGTACAGAGCCATATGTGTGCGTGTGCAGAGCCATGTGTGTGCGTTTACGGTGCAGAGCCATGTGTGTGCGTGTGCAGAGCCATATGTGTGCGTGTGCGGTACAGAGCCATATGTGTACGGTGCAGAGCCATGTGTGTGCGTGTGCAGAGCCATGTGTGTACGGTGCAGAGCCATATGTGTGCGTGTGCGGTACAGAGCCATATGTGTGCGTGTGCAGAGCCATGTGTGTGCGTGTGCAGAGCCATGTGTGTGCGTGTGCAGAGCCATGTGTGTGCGTTTACGGTGCAGAGCCATGTGTGTGCGTTTACGGTGCAGAGCCATGTGTGTGCGTTTACGGTGCAGAGCCATGTGTGTGCGTGTACGGTGCAGAGCCATGTGTGTGCGTGTGCGGTACAGAGCCATATATGTGCGTATGCAGAGCCATGTGTGTGCGTTTACGGTGCAGAGCCATGTGTGTGCGTGTGCAGAGCCATGTGTGTGCGTTTACGGTGCAGAGCCATGTGTGTGCGTGTGCAGAGCCATGTGTGTGCGTGTGCAGAGCCATGTGTGTGCGTGTGCAGAGCCATGTGTGTGCGTGTGCAGAGCCATGTGTGCGTGTGCAGAGCCATGTGTGCGTGTGCAGAGCCATATGTGTGCGGTACAGAGCCATATGTGTACGCTGCAGAGCCATGTGTGTGCGTGTACGGTGCAGAGCCATATGTGTGCGTGTGCGGTACAGAGCCATATGTGTGCGTGTGCAGAGCCATATGTGTGCGTGTGCAGAGCCATATGTGTGCGTGTGCAGAGCCATATGTGTGCGTGTGCAGAGCCATATGTGTGCGTGTGCAGAGCCATGTGTGTGCGTGTGCAGAGCCATGTGTGTGCGTGTGCAGAGCCATGTGTGTGCGTGTGCAGAGCCATGTGTGTGCGTGTGCAGAGCCATGTGTGTGCGTTTACGGTGCAGAGCCATATGTGTGCGTGTGCGGTACAGAGCCATATGTGTGCGTGTGCAGAGCCATGTGTGTGCGTGTGCAGAGCCATGTGTGTGCGTGTGCAGAGCCATGTGTGTGCGTGTGCAGAGCCATGTGTGTGCGTTTACGGTGCAGAGCCATGTGTGTGCGTTTACGGTGCAGAGCCATATGTGTGCGTGTGCGGTACAGAGCCATGTGTGTGCGTGTGCAGAGCCATGTGTGTGCGTGTGCAGAGCCATGTGTGTGCGTGTGCAGAGCCATGTGTGTGCGTGTGCAGAGCCATGTGTGTGCGTGTGCAGAGCCATGTGTGTGCGTTTACGGTGCAGAGCAATGTGTGTGCGTTTACGGTGCAGAGCAATGTGTGTGCGTTTACGGTGCAGAGCCATGTGTGTGCGTGTACGGTGCAGAGCCATGTGTGTGCGTGTACGGTGCAGAGCCATGTGTGTGCGTGTGCGGTACAGAGCCATATGTGTGCGTATGCAGAGCCATGTGTGTGCGTTTATGGTGCAGAGCCATGTGTGTGCGTGTGCAGAGCCATGTGTGTGCGTTTACGGTGCAGAGCCATGTGTGTGCGTGTGCAGAGCCATATGTGTGCGTGTGCAGAGCCATGTGTGCGCGTTTACG
The DNA here is from genome assembly GCF_048569485.1 of Anomaloglossus baeobatrachus. Lineage (NCBI taxonomy): Eukaryota > Metazoa > Chordata > Amphibia > Anura > Aromobatidae > Anomaloglossus > Anomaloglossus baeobatrachus. The sequence continues at coordinate 116,037,934 of NC_134364.1, forward strand.
GTGCAGAGCCATGTGTGTGCGTGTGCAGAGCCATATGTGTGCGTGTGCGGTACAGAGCCATATGTGTACGGTGCAGAGCCATGTGTGTGCGTGTACGGTGCAGAGCCATATGTGTGCGTGTGCGGTACAGAGCCATATGTGTGCGTGTGCAGAGCCATATGTGTGCGTGTGCAGAGCCATATGTGTGCGTGTGCAGAGCCATATGTGTGCGTGTGCAGAGCCATATGTGTGCGTGTGCAGAGCCATATGTGTGCGTGTGCAGAGCCATATGTGTGCGTGTGCAGAGCCATATGTGTGCGTGTGCAGAGCCATGTGTGTGCGTGTGCAGAGCCATGTGTGTGCGTTTACGGTGCAGAGCCATGTGTGTGCGTTTACGGTGCAGAGCCATGTGTGTGCGTTTACGGTGCAGAGCCATGTGTGTGCGTGTGCGGTGCAGAGTCCGATGTGGGGCTGTTATTTGCAATGCTGTAGTGATACCAGGTCAGGTGCTGGGGAAGAATATACTGACAGGGAATGTGTGTGCAGGGGGCGGGCAGAGGGTGCGGCTGGACACTGGGGTGGGGCTGGACACTGAGGCTGGGCGGTGACAGCTGTGACTGGGAGGTTTTGCACAGGAAGTGGTCAGTTTGCTAGAGCTGAATGTAAACAAGAAGCTGCAGAGAATAAAGGTATAATTCAAGAGGAACAAAAGTTAGAAAACAAAAAATAACAATGTAGGTGTGATTTATATGACAATACAGCACAGATAAACTCAAACATTTTTGTTAAGCTAATGTCGGACAACTCCTTTAAGGAACACACTTTGTGTTCTCTTAGGCAAGGTAACTCCGGCGGATTGAGGTCCAGTACAAAATTAATGTACAGTGGGATCCTTATAGAGGTGCCGTCAGCCACTGATACAACTATCCGGGCTGAAAGTCTAGACACCGGAGGGACCACCTTTGGCGAATGAGCTCACTCCTTGACCACCTCTGGTGGAAGGGGGAAACAGTCATCAGAACCCCGCTTTGGGGTCTGACAGGACAGGCTGTGGGCTTGGACACAGTGGGCTGAAAACTGGAGTGGTTAAGGAACACACTCCTTGTTCTGTTTAAGGTATACTGATGCCCTTCTGCCAGCGGGGAATACTCCCCTGATACAGGCGGATGGAGGTCCAGTACAAGTATAATGGACGCAATCCAATCATTAGCATCTGCGTCACCTTCGGACAGATCAATGGTACATAAAGTAGCGTCCGAGCCCCTGGTAGAGACATCCTCCTCGTCCAGTGAGTCAGCTCGTGAATCAGAGCTGCGGGACGGGGAAGGACAGGGGACCCTGCGTCTCCATGTCAGGAGGACGGGGTCTGAGACCAGAAGGAGAGTCCTCTGTGAGCTTTGCTGAGCGAGCTGTAGCAGAAAACGCCCTGAGAAGGGGGCTAATGCATGCTCAGCAGAGTCCGGGACAGCCGTCCCCTGGAAAGAGCGGATTCTACCCAACCGGGGGTCAGCCACCGAAGCCGGCGCAGCTGGCCACTGTGTTTATGTGCTCGGTACAGGCCGTACGAGACTACATGCAGTGCATATTAAAAAACAGCCTTGCAGCCTTGCTCTGATGTGAGACATGCTGCAGAGGTGGGGGCTCTGTCCAGAATGGCCCCCAGCAGAGTATATAAACAGATAAAATAAGCAGCTGCACAAACCGGAGGTTGTGGCTGCCAGATCGTTTAACAGACATTTCTGTGCCCTCCAGTCCCCCAGCCCAGGGCCCCACTTGTCACAATGCGACCGGAGCGAGGAGAGGGGGCGGGGCCTACTCTGAGAGCGGCAAACGAGGTAGACAGGGGAGGGAATCCTTCCTCAGTGAGGAGTGTCCGTTCCCTGTGCTGAACAGCCGCTGGGTGGAGCCACACTGTCCCTCTGCATGACTGACATGCAGAGGCAGTGGAAACCGAAACTAGGCCTCAGGCGAAGCCGGGGCCTAGATTTAAACATGCGGCCGGCGTGCAGGCACCATCGGCGCGGTTCTCCAGTGAAAACTGGAGAACCGGCCGGAAATGTTAACACAAACATAAAACACACTCTCCCCAAAAAATAAAGTATAAAGGACCCCTGGAAAGACCACTTTCTGTGGTAATAACGTCTCATATACTTAGCTTGTGAGACGCAGGTTGCCAGGTCCCTGGGGGGTGATCGCTCCGTCCGGCAGGATCCTGAAAAGGGCTGCGGATGGAGACCGGTCTCCTGCAAAGCAGTGAGAACCGAGATGGCTCCCACTTCAAGCCAGAGCCCTAGGGGATGGTGAAGGAGCGCGGCATGAGAAGGCTCCAGCCTTGGAAAATCAACCTTAACAGCACCGCCGACACAGTGGGGTGAGAAGGGACATGCCGGGAGTCCAGACTGGATCCGCTTTTCTTCCAAATCTTTGATCCAAAAGAAAAAAATCAAAAACCAGAGAATGCATGTGTGTGTGTGACCTCCTGAAACACAAAGCATTGAACTGGCTAGGACTGGCTAGCAGGGGGTGTATATGCTAGGAGGGAGGAGCTACACATTTGAGTGTAGTACTTTGTGTGTCCTCCGGAGGCAGAAGCTATACACCCTTGGTCTGGGTCTCCCATAGGAACGATAAAGAAATTCTCTTTTTCTTCATCGTTCCTTATGGGAGACCCAGACCATGGGACGTCTCAAAGCAGTCCATGGGTGGGAAATAAACAGAAAACTGAGAAGTAGGCAAAACCTAACTTCACAAATGGGCGACAGCCGCCTGAAGGATGCGTCTGCCCAAGCTCGCATCTGCCGAAGCATGAGCATGCACTTGGTAGTCCTTTGAAAAGGTGTGCAGACTAGACCAAGTGGCAGCCTGACAGACCTGCTGAGCCGTAGCCTGGTGCCTGAAAGCCCAAGAGGCACCGACAGCGCTGGTCGAGTGTGCCTTGATCCCCGGCGGGGGAGGCACCTGAGTACACTGGTAGGCATCGGATATGGCCGACCTAATCCAACGAGCTAGGGTCGGTTTAGAAGCCGAGAGACCCTTGCGCTGACCTGTGGTCAGCACAAAAAGAGAGGTGCACCGCCTAAGAGCGGCGGTGCGTGACACATAGATCCGGAGCGCCCGCACCAGATCTAAAGTATGCAACACTTTCTCAAAGCAATGAACAGGGGCCAGACAAAGGGAAGGCAATGAAATGTCCTGGTTAAGGTGGAAAGGAGACACCACCTTAGGAAGAAAGTCCGGAGTCGGACGGAGAACTACCTTGTCTTGGTGAAAAACCAAAAAAGGTGACTCCGAAGAGAGCGCGGCCAAATCAGAGACTCTCCTGAGAGAAGTTATGGCCACCAGAAAGACGACTTTCTGTGAAAGTCGAAACAAAGAAACTTCCCTAAGGGGGGTTTCTGTAAGGCCGTGAGGACCAGATTAAGGTCCCAGGGATCCAAAGGCCGCCGGTAAGGTGGAATGATGTGAGATGCGCCCTGCATGAAGGTGCGCACCTGAGCCAGTCGGGCGATACGCCGCTGAAAGAACACTGACAGAGCCGAGACTTGTCCCTTAAGAGAATTGAGGGATAGTCCTAGCTGCAGACCGGACTGTAGAAAGGACAGGATGGTTGGCAAGGAAAAAAGGCCAAGGAGCATGGCCGGAAGAACGACACCAGGACAGGAAAATTCTCCAAGTCCTGTGGTAAATTTTTGCCGAGGAAGACTTCCGAGCCTGAGTCATAGTGGAGATGACTTCGGGAGGAATACCTGAAGCCGTCAGGATCCAGGACTCAAGAGCCACGCCGTCAATCTGAGAGCCGCAGAATTCTGGCGGAAAAACGGACCTTGAGAGAGAAGGTCTGGGCGGTCCGGGAGACGCCACGGCACCTCTACGGACAGACGGAGCAGGTCTGGGTACCAAGCTCGCCTGGGCCAGTCTGGGGCGATGAGTATGACCCGACGGCCCTCCATTCTGATCTTGCGCAGGACTCTGGGCAAGAGAGCTAGAGGGGGAAACACGTAAGACAGACGAAACTGGGACCAATCCTGAACCAGCGCGTCCCCTGCAAAGGCCTGAGGATCGTGGGAGCGAGCCACGTAAACCGGGACCTTGTTGTTGTGCCGGGATGCCATTAGATCCACTTCCGGAGTGCCCCACTTGCGGCAGATCGACCGGAACACTGCCTGATGCAGAACCCACTCGCCGCTGTCCACGGTTTGACGGCTGAGATAATCTGCCTCCCAGTTTTCCACGCCTGGGATATGGACTGCGGATATGGTGGACTTGGAGTCCTCCGTCCACTGCAGGATGCGTTGAACCTCCAACATTGCCAGGCGGCTGCGAGTCCCGCCCTGGTGATTGATGTAGGCAACTGCTGTCGCGTTGTCTGACTGGACTCAATGTGCTTGCCCGCCAACAAGTGGTGAAAGGCTACGAGAGCTAGGAGCACAGCTCTGATTTCCTGCACTTTGATCGAGAGGGCTGATTCGGACGGAGTCCAAGTGCCCTGGGCTCGGTGGTGGAGAAATACTGCTCCCCAGCCGGAAAGACTGGCATCCGTGGTGAGGATCACCCAGGACGGGGTCAGAAAGGAGCGTCCCTGAGACAGAGAGAGAGGCCGAAGCCACCACTGAAGAGAGCTCCTGGCTTGTGGCGACAGAGCCACCAACCTGTGCAAGGAAGAGGTCCGCTTGTCCCAACAGCGGATAATGTCCAGCTGCAGGGGACGCAGATGGAACTGGGCAAAGGGAACCGCTTCCATTGACGCCACCATCTGACCCAGCACCTGCATAAGGTGCCTGATGGAGTGACGGCGGGGCCTCAACAGAGAGCGCACCGCCAGATGGAGGGACTGCTGTTTGACTAAGGGCAGCTTGACAAGTGCCGGCAGAGTTTCGAATTGCATCCCTAGGTACGTGAGTTTTTGGGTCGGGGTCAGAGTGGACTTGGGCAGATTGACAAGCCACCCGAATTGAACAAGAGTGGCGAGAGTGAGCGAGACACTCCGCTGACAGTCTGCACTGGATGAAGCCTTGACTAGAAGGTCATCCAGGTAAGGAATTACTGCCAACCCCTGGAGGTGCAGGACCGCAACCACTGCTGCCATGACCTTGGTGAATACTCGAGGGGCCGTGGCTAACCCGAAGGGGAGAGCCACGAATTGGAAATGTTCCTCTCCGATTGCAAAACGTAGCCAACGCTGGTGTGAAACTGCAATTGGCACATGCAGATAGGCATCTCTGATGTCGATGGATGCCAGGAAATCTCCTTGGGTCATTGAGGCAATGACTGATCGCAGAGACTCCATGCGAAAATGCCGCACCTGAACATGCTTGTTGAGAAGCTTGAGATCCAGGATGGGCCGGAAGGAACCGGAAGGAACCGTCCTTTTTGGGGACTAGGAAGAGATTTGAATAGAAACCTCTGAACCGTTCCCTGGCGGGAACCGGCACAATTACTCCGTTGGCCTGCAAGGATGCCACAGCCTGAGAGAAGGCGGCGGCCTTGGAGCAGGGGGGAGTTGACAGAAAAATCTGTTTGGCGGGCTGGAAGAGAACTCTATCCTGTAGCCGTGGGAGATGATATCCCGCACCCACTGGTCGGAGACGTGTTGAAACCACACGTCGCCAAAGTGGGAGAGCCTGCCACCGACCAAGGACGTTGCTGGCTCGGCCAGATAGTCAAGAGGAGGCTGCCTTGGTGGCAGCAGCTCCTGCAGACCCTTGTGGACGCGGCTTCTTGCGCTAGGTGGGCTTCTGGTCCTTGGCCGAGTTAGTGGACGAGGCCGAGGGCTTAGAGGATGACCAGTTAGAGGAACGAAAGGAACGAAACCTCGACTGGTTCCTGCCCTGGACAGGTTTCCTGGTTTTAGTCTGTGGCAAGGAAGTACTCTTCCCGCCAGTAGCCTCCTTAATAATTTCATCCAGCTGTTCACCGAACAGCCTGGACCCAGCAAATGGAAGCCCAGCAAGGTACTTCTTTGAAGAAGCATCCGCCTTCCACTCACGAAGCCACAAGATCCTGCGGATAGCGAGGGAATTGGCGGAGGCCACCGCAGTGCGGTGAGAGGCCTCCAGCATGGCAGACATGGCGTAGGCTGAAAAGGCTGAAGCCTGGGAAGTTAAGGCAACCAATTCAGGCATAGAGTCCCTAGTGAGGGTATGCATCTCCTCCAGAGAAGCAGAGATGGCTTTGAGAGCCCACACTGCTGCAAAAGATGGGGAGAATGAGGCCCCTGTCGCCTCATAGACAGACTTGGCCAGGAGGTCAACCTGGCGGTCAGTGGGATCCTTGAGTGAGGTGCCATCAGCCACAGATACAACTGTCCTGGCTGAGAGTCTAGACACCGGAGGGTCCACCTTTGGTGAGAGAGCCCACTCCTTGACCACCTCTGGTGGAAAAGGAAAACGGTCATCAGAACCACGCTTTGGGAAGCGTTTGTCAGGACAGGCTCTGGGCTTGGACACAGTGGTCTGAAAACTGGAGTGGTTAAAGAACACACTCCTTGGTCTCTTAGGCAAAGTAAACTGGTGCTTTTCTGCCAGAGAGGGTTGCTCCTCTGATACTGGCGGATTGAGGTCCAGTACAGTATTAATGGACGCAATCAAATCACTAACATCTGCATCCCCCTCAGTCAGATCAATGGGGCACATAGAGGTAGCGTCCGAGCCCCCAGTAAAGACATCCTCCTCGTCCTGCGAAGCGGCTCGTGAATCGGAGCCGCGGGACGAGGAAGGAGAGGGGTCCCTGCGTTTCCTTTTAGGAGGACGGGGTCTGGGAGCAGATGAAGAATCCTCTGTGAGCTCTGGAGAGCGAGCCGAAGCAGCAGAGGCACCCTGTGAAGGGGGCTGATGCATGCTCAGCAGAGTCCGGGACAGCTCTCCCATGGAGTCAGCAAAGGACTGGGAGATAGACCTAGTAAACAAATCTACCCAAGCCGGGGGTTCAGCCACCGGGGCCGGAGCAGCCTGAGGGACCACTGGGGAGACTCCAGGCTGAGGCACCACCATGTTAGAGCAGGCATCACAATGAGGATATGTGCTCGGTTCAGGCAGTACGAGTTTACATGCAGTGCATATGGAGTACAGCCTTGTAGCCTTGCTCCTAGTGTGAGACATGCTGCTGAGGTGGGGGCTCTGCAGTAAAGAACACACTCCTTCAGAATGACCCCCAGAGAGTGTATAAAAAAGTCCACAACCAGAGGTTGTGGCTTACCAGACCGATGTGTGCCCTCCGGATCCCACAACTCAGACCCCCAGACAGATTAGCAGAGATGCTGCAGCCAGCGCCGATCAGTGTGAGAACGCTGATAAAATGGCGCCGGAGTGAGGAGGGGGGGCGGGGCCTAGTCCAAGAGCGGGAACCGGAGGGCCAAGGAGATATACAGGGGAGGGAAACATCTCCTCAGAGAGGAGTGTCCTCCCCTCTGCTGAACGGCCGGTGGGCAGCGCCGCACTGTCCCTCTGCCTGACTGACATGCAGGGGCAGTGAAAACGAAAGTAGGCCGCAGCTGAAGCCGGGGACTAAATTTTACAGTGCGGCCGGCGAGCAGGCACCCTCGGCGCGGTTCTCAGGGGAAACCCAGAGAAGCGGCCGGAAATGTCACCAAAATAACTAACACACTCTCCCCAACAATAAAAAATGCAAGGGACCCCCTGACAATACCGTCTCAATACTTAGCTTGAGAGACGCAGGGCCAGGTCCCTGAGGGATGAGTGCTCCGTCCAGGAGGGTCCTGAGAGGGCTGCGGATGGAGACCAGTCTCCTGCAAAGCAGTGAGAACCATGCTGTCTCCCACTTCAAGCCAGAGCCCGAGGGATGGTGAAGGAGAGCGGCATGTAAGGCTCCAGCCTTGAAATCAACCTTAACAGCACCGCCGACACAGTGGGGTGAGAAGGGACATGCCGGGGGTCCAGTTTGGACCCGCTTTTCTTCCAACTCTTTAAAATCAAAAATCAGATGAAAATGCATGTGTGATCCTCCTGAACACAAAGCATTGAACTGGCTAGATTTGGTCATCCAGGGGGTGTATATGCTCGGAGGGAGGAGCTCCACTTTTTAGTGTAGTACTTTGTGTCCCCTCCGGAGGCAGAAGCTATACACCCATGGTCTGGGTCTCCCATAAGGAACGATGAAGAAAAAGAATTTTGTTACTTACCGTAAATTCTTTTTCTTATAGTTCCGACATGGGAGACCCAGACCATGGGTGTATAGCTTCTGCCTCCGGAGGACACACAAAGTACTACACTCAAACGTGTAGCTCCTCCCTCCTAGCATATACACCCCCTGCTAGCCAGTCCTAGCCAGTTTAGTGCAAAAGCTGAAGGAGGACATCCACCCACAAGTAGAGACAGAGTAAAACCCGGAACAACCGGAACCTCTGTCTGCAACAACAACAGCCGGTGAAGACACACGGAACAAGAAACCTGCCAACAGGCAATAGGGAGGGTGCTGGGTCTCCCATGTCGGAACTATAAGAAAAAGAATTTACGGTAAGTAACAAAATTCTCTTTTTCTTCATCGTTCCTTCTGGGAGACCCAGACCATGGGACGTTCTAAAGCAGTCCATGGGTGGGAATAAACAGACAAACTGAGAAGTAGGCGAAACCTAACTTCACAAATGGGCGACAGCCGCCTGAAGGATGCGTCTGCCCAAGCCCGCGTCTGCCGAAGCATGAGCATGCACTGGGTAGTGCTTCGAAAAGGTATGCAGACTAATCCAAGTGGCAGTCTGACAGACCTACTGAGCCGTAGCCTGGTGCCTGAAAGCCCAAGAGGCACCGACAGCTCTGGTCAAGTGTGCCCTGATCCCCGGCGGGGAAGGCACTTGAGTACACTGGTAGGCATCGGAAACGGCCGACCTAAGCCAACGAACCAGGGTCGGCTTAGATGCCGAGAGGCCCCTACGCTGACCAGTGGTCAGCACCAAGAGAGGTGCACCGCCTAAGAACAGCGGTGCGAGACACATAGATCCGGAGCGCCCGCACCAGATCCAGGATATGCAACGCTTTTTCAAAGCGATGAACAGGAGCCGGGCAAAAGGAAGGCAGGGAAAATGCCCCGGTTAAGGTGGAAGCAGCAACCACCTTAGGGAGAAAGTCCGGAGTCGGACGGAGAACCACCTTGTCTTGATGAAAAACCAAAAAAGGGGGTGACTCCGAAGAGAGTGCAGCCAAAACAGAGACTCTCTTGAGGGAAATTATGGCCACTAGAAAGACCACTTTCTGTGAAAGACGAAACAAAGAAACCTCCCGAAGAGGCTCAAAGGGGGGTTTCCGGAAGCCGTGAGGACCGGATTAAGGTCCCAGGGCTCCAAAGGCCGCCGGTAAGGCGGAATGATGTGAGATGCGCCCTGCATGAAGAAACGCACCTGAGCCAGCCGGGCGATACGCCGCTGGCACAACACTGACAGAGCCGAGACCTGTCCCTTAAGGGAATGAGGGATAGTCCTAGCTGTAGACCGGACTGTAGAAGGGACAGGAGGGTCGGCAAGGCCAAAAGGCCAAAGGACACTTCGGAGCTCGAGTCATAGTGGAGATGACTTCAGGAGGGATACCAGAAGTCGTCAAGATCCAGGACTCAAGAGCCACGCCGTCAATCTGAGAGCCGCAGAATTCTGGCGGAAAAAACGGACCTTTTGAGAGAAGGTCTGGACGGTCCGGAAGATGCCATGGCAACTCTACGGACAGATGGAGCAGGTCAGGGTACCAAGCTTGCCTGGGTCAGTCTGGAGTATGAGAATGACCCGACGGCCCTCCTTACTGATCTTGCGCAGGACTCTGGGCAAGAGCTAGAGGGTGAAACACGTAAGACAGACGAAGCTGGGACCAAACATGAACCAGTGCGTCTGCCGCAAAAACCTGAGGATCGTGGACCACGGTTAGACGGCTGAGATAATCTGCCTCACAGTTTTCCACGTCTGGGATGTGGGCTGCGGATATGGTGGACTAGGAGTCCTTTGTCCACTGAAGAATGCGTTGAGCCTCCAACATTGCCGGGCGGCTGAGTGTCCCGCCCTGGAAGTTGATGTAGGTAAACGCTGTCGCGTTGTCTGACTGGACTCGAATGTGCCTAGCCGCCAACAGATGGTGAAAGGCTTAGAGAGCTAGAAACACAGCTCTGATTTCCAGCACATTGATCCAGAGGGCTGATACGGACAGAGTCCAAGTGCCCTGCGCTCCACGGTGGAGATATACTGCTCCCAAGGCGGATAGACTAGCATCCTGGTGAGGATCACCCGGGACGGGGCCAGGAAGGAGCGTCCCTGAGACAGAGGGGCCGAAGCCACCACTGAAACAAGCCCCTGGTCTGTGGCGAAGCCACCACCCCGTGGAAGGAGGAAGTCCGCTTGTTCCAACAGCGGAAAATATCCAGCCGCAGAGGACGCAGGTGGAACTGGGCAAGGGAATCGCTTCCATTGACGCCACCATCTGATCCACCACCTGTATTAGGTGCCTAATGGAACGACGTCGACCGCCAGCGGAGGGACTGCTGTTTGACTAAGGGCCGCTTCACAAGTGCCGAGAGAGTCTCGAATTGCGTCCCTGGATACGTGAACTTCTGGGTCGAAGTTGGAGTGGACTTGGACAGAATGACAAGCCACCCGAATTGGTTAGAGTGGCGAGAGTGAGCGAGGCACTCCGCTAACAGTCTGCACTGGATGAAGCCCAAACTAGAAGGCCGTCCAGGGCAAAAGGATCACTGCCAACCCCTAGAGGTGCAGGGCCACAAACAGCTGCCCCGACCTTGAGAATACTGGAGGGGCCGTGGCTAACCCCAAGGGAAGAGCCACGAATTGGACCACTCCGATTGCAAAACGTAGCCAACGCTGGTGTGAAACTGCGATTGGCACATGCAGATAGGCATCTCTGATGTGATGGATGCTAGGGAATCTCCTTGGGTTATTGATTGATCCGGTGAAAACACACGGAACAAGACCGAGACTCCATGTGAAAACGCCACACCTGAACATGCTTGAAAAGCTTGAGATCCAGGTCGGAAGGCACCGCCCTCTTCGGGGACTAGGAATAGATTTAAGCAGAAATCTCCGAACCGTTCCCAGTCAGGAACCGGTACAATTACTCCATTGGCCTGCAAGAATGCCACGGCCTGTGAGAAGGCGGCGGCCTTGGAGCAGGGGGGAGATGACAGAAAAAATCTGTTTGGCGGGCTGGATAGAATTCTATCCTGTAGCCGTGGCAGATGGTATCCCGCATCCACTGATCGGAGACGTGTTAAAACCATACGTCGCCAAAGTGGGAGAGCCTGCCACCGACCAAGGACGTTGCTGGCGTGGCCAGATAGCCAGGAGGAGGCTGACTTAGTGGCAGCATCTCCTGCGGTCCTCTGAGGACGCGGCTTCGTGCGCCATTTGGGTTTACGATCCTTGGCTGAGCTAGTAGACGAGGCCGAGGGCTTAGAGAACGATCAAATGGAGGAACGAAAAGAACGAAACCTCAACTGATTCCTGCCCTGGACAGGTTTCTGGTTTAGGTTTGTGGCATGGAAGAACTCTTCCCGCCAAGAGCTTCCTTAATAATTTCATCCAGTTGTTCCCGAATAGTCTGGTCCCAGCAAAGGGGAGCACAGCAAGGAACTTCTGTAGAAGCATCTGCCTTCCACTTCCGAAGCCACAGGAGCCTGCGGATAGCGAGGAATTAGCCGAGGCCACCGCAGTGCGGTGAGAGACTCCAGCATGGCAGACATGGCATAGGATGAAAAGACTGAAGTCTGGAAGTTAAGGCAACCATTTCGGATATAGAGTCCCTGTGAGGGAATGCATCTCCTCTAGAGAAGCAGAGATGGCTTTGAAAGCCCGCACTGCTGCAAAAGCTGAGGAGAACGAGGCCCCTGCCGCCTCCATACAGATTTGGCCAGAAGGACAACCTGGCGGACAGCAAAACCTTATGAGGAGCCATCAGCCACTGATACAACGGTCCGGGTTGAGCCACCTTTGGTGAATGAGCCCACTCATTGACCACCACTGGTGGAAAGGGAAAACTGCCATCAGAACCACGCTTGGGAAGCGTTTGTCAGAGCAGACCCTGGGCTTGGTCACAGTGGCCTGAAAACTGGAGCGGTTAAGGAACACACTCCTAGTTCTCTTAGGCAAGGTAAACTCTGGCGGATTGAGGTCCAGCACAGAATTAATGTACAGTGGGATCCTTAGAGAGGTGCCGTCAGCCACTGATACAACTATCCGGGCTGAAAGTCTAGACACCGGAGGGACCACCCTTGGTGAATGAGCCCACTCCTTGACCACCTGTAGTGGAAGGGGGAAACAGTCATCAGAACCACGCTTTGGGAGCGTCTGTGAGGACAAGCTCTGGGCTTGGTCACAGTGGGCTGAAAACTGGAGTGGTTAAGGAACACACTCCTTGTTCTCTTTAAGGTATACTGATGCCTTTCTGCCAGAGAGGGATGCTCCCCTGATACAGGCGGATGGAGGTCCAGTACAAATATAATGGACGCAATCAAATTATTAGCATCTGCATCACCTTCGGACAGATCAATGGTACATGAAGTAGCGTCCGAGCCCCTAGTAAAGACATCCTCCCCGTCCAGGGAGTCAGCTCGTGAATCAGAGCTGCGGAACGGGGAAGGACAGGGGACCCTGCGTCTCCGTTTTAGGAGGACAGGGTCTGAGACCATGTGAGCTTTGCTGAGCGAGCCGTAGCAGCAGAAGCGCCCTGAGAAGGGGGCTAATGCATGCTCAGCAGAGTCCGGGACAGCTGTCCCCTGGAAGAGCGGATTCTACCCAAACAGGGGGTTTAGCCACCGGAGTCGGAGCAGCTGGAGGGACCACTGATGAGCCTCCAGGCTGAGGGACCACTGTTTTTATGTGCTCGGTACAGGCAGTACGAGTCTACATGCAGTGCATACTAAGAACAGCCTTGCAGCCTTGCTCTGATGTGAGACATGCTGCAGAAGTGGGGGCTCTGTCCAGAATGACCCCCAGCAGAGTATATAAACAGTATATAAGCAGAGTATATAAGCAGAGTATATAAGCAGCTGCACAACCGGAGGTTGTGGCTTGCCAGACCGTTTAACATACACTTCTGTGCCCACCAGTCCCCCAGCCCAGGCCCCCATTTGTCACAATGTGGTATCTCTGTGCCTATGCAGACACTGAGAACGCTGAGAAAATGGCGACCGGAGCGAGGAGAGGGGGCGGGGCCTACTCTGAGAGTGGGCAAATGAGGTATACAGGGGAGGGAATCCTTCCTCAGTGAGGAGTGTCCGTTCCCTGTGCTGAACAGCCGCTGGGCGGAGCCGCACTGTCCCTCTGCATGACTGACATGCAGGGGCAGTGGAAACCGAAACTAGGCCTCAGGCGAAGCCGGGGCCTAGATTTAAACATGCGGCCAGCGTGCAGGCACCATCGGCGCGGTTCTCCAGTGAAAACTGGAGAACCGGCCGGAAATGTTAACACAAACATAAAACACACTCTCCCCAATAAATAAAGTATAAAGGACCCCTGGATAGACCACTTTCTGTGGTAAAAACGTCTCAGTACTTAGCTTGTGAGACGCAGGTGCCAGGTCCCTGGGAGGTGAGCGCTCCGTCCGGCAGAATCCTGAAAGGGCTGCGGATGGAGACCGGTCTCCTGCAAAGCAGTGAGAACCGAGATGGCTCCCACTTCAAGCCAGAGCCCTAGGGGATGGTGAAGGAGCGCGGCATGAGAAGGCTCCAGCCTTGGAAAATCAACCTTAACAGCACCGCCGACACAGTGGGGTGAGAAGGGACATGCCGGGAGTCCAGACTGGACCCGCTTTTCTTCCAAATCTTTGAAATCCAAAAAAATCAAAAATCAGAGAATGCATGTGTATGTGACCTCCTGAACACAAAGCATTGAAACTGGCTAGGACTGGCTACCAGGGGGTGTATATGCTAGGAGGGAGGAGCTACACGTTTGAGTGTAGTACTTTGTGTGTCCTCCGGAGGCAGAAGCTATACACCCATGGTCTGGGTCTCCCATAAGGAACGATGAAGAAAAAGAATTTACTATAAGTAACAAAATTCTCTTTTTCTTTATCGTTCCTTTGGGAGACTCAGACCATGGGACGTTCCAAAGCTGTCCCTGGGTGGGAATAAACAGAAAAACTAAGAAGTAGGCAGAGCCTAACTTCACAAATGGGCGACAGCCGCCTGAAGGATGCGTCTGCCCAAGCTCGCATCTGCCGAAGCATAAGCATGCACTTGGTAGTGCTTCGAAAAGGTATGCAGGCTAGTCCAAGTGGCAGTCTGACAGACTTGTTGAGCCGTAGCCTGGTGCCTGAAAGCCCAAGAGGCACCGACAGCTCTGGTCGAGTGTGCTTTGATCCCCGGCGGGGGAGGCACCTGAGTACTCTGGTAGGCGTCTGAAATGGTCGATCTAATCCAACGGGCTAAGGTCGGCTTAGAAGCAGAGAGGCCCTTGCTCCGCCCTGTGGTTAGCACAAAAAGAGAAGTGCACCGCCTAAGTGCAGCGGTGCGAGACACATAGATCCGGAGAGCACGCACCAGATCCAGAGTATGCAGCGCTTTTTCAAAGCGATGAACAGGAGCCGGACAAAAGGAAGGCAGGGTAATGTCCTGGTTAAGGTGGAAAGGAGAGACCACCTTAGGAAGAAAGTCCAGAGTCGGACGGAGAACCACCTTGTCTTGATGAAAAACCAAAAAAGGTGACTCCGAAGAGAGCGCAGCCAAATCAGACTCTCCTGAGGGAAGTTATGGCCACCAGAAAGGCCACTTTCTGTGAAAGAAGATACAAGGAAACTTCCCTAAGAGGCTCAAAGGGGGGGTTTCTGCAAAACCATGAGAACCAAATTAAGGTCCCAGGGATCCAAGGGCCGCCGGTAAGGCGGAATGATGTGAGACGCGCCCTGCATGAAGGTGCGGACCTGAGCCAGCCGAGCGAGACGCCGCTGGAACAGAACAGACAGAGCTGAGACTTGTCCCTTGAGAGAGTTGAGGGACAGACCTAGCCGCAGACCTGACTGTAGAAAAGACAGAAGAGTCGGCAAGGAAAAAGGCCAAGGAGGATGGCCGGAAGAGCGACTCCAGGACAGGAAAATTTTCCAAGTCCTGTGATAGATCTTGACGGAGGAAGACTTACGGGCCCGAGTCATAGTGGAGATGACTTCAGGAGGAATACCAGAAGCCGTCAAGATCCAGGACTCAAAAGCCACGCCGTCAATTTGAGAGCCGCAGAATTCAGGCGGAAAAACGGACCTTGCGAGAGAAGGTCTGGACGGTCCGGAAGATGCCACGGCACCTCTACGGACAGATGGAGCAGGTCTGGATACCAAGCTCGCCTGGGCCAGTCCGGTGCAATGAGGATGACTCGACGGCCCTCCATTCTGATCTTGCGCAGAACTCTGGGCAAGAGAGCTAGAGGGGGAAACACGTAGGACAGACGAAACTGGGACCAGTCTTGAACCAGAGCGTCCGCGGCGAATGCCTGAGGGTCGTGGGAGCGAGCCACGTAAACTGGAACCTTGTTGTGACGGGATGCCATTAGGTCCACGTCCGGAGTGCCCCACTTGCGGCAGATTGACTGAAACACTGCCGGGTGCAGGGACCACTCGCCGCCGTCCACGGGTTGACGGCTGAGATAATCTGCCTCCCAGTTTTCCACGCCTGGGATGTGGACTGCGGATATGGTGGACTTGGAGTCCTCCGCCCATTGAAGGATGCGTTGTACCTCCAACATTGCCAGGCGGCTGCGTGTCCCGCCTTGGTGATTGATGTAGGCAACCGCTGTCGCGTTGTCTGACTGGACTCGAATGTGCCTGCCCGCCAACAGGTGGTGAAAAGCTAGGAGAGCCAGGAGCACGGCTCTGGTTTCCAGCACATTGATTGAAAGGGCTGATTCGGACGGAGTCCAAGTGCCCTGCGCTCGGTGGTGGAGACATACCGCTCCCCAGCCGGATAGACTGGCATCCGTTGTGAGAATCACCCAGGACGGGGCCAGGAAGGAGCGCCCCTGGGACAGAGAGAGAGGCCGAAGCCACCACTGAAGGGAGCCCCTTGTCTGTGGCGACAGAGCCACTAACCTGTGTAAGGAGGAAGGCCGCTTGTCCCAACAGCGGAGAATGTCCAGCTGCAGGGGGCGCAGATGGAACTGGGCAAAGGGGACAGCTTCCATTGACGCCACCATTTGACCCAGCACCTGCATCAGGCGCCTGAGGGTATAACGGCAGGGCCTCAGCAGAGAGCGCACTGCCAGTTGGAGGGACTGCTGTTTGATTAAGGGCAACTTCACAAGTGCCGGCAGAGTCTCGAACTGCATCCCTAGGTACGTGAGACTCTGGGTCGGAGTCAGAGTGGATTTGACAAGCCACCTGAATTGGGATAGAGTGGCGAGGGTGAGCGAGACACTCCACTGACAGTCCACGCTGGATGACGCCTTGACCAGAAGGTCGTCCAGGTAAGGGATCATTGCCAACCCCTGGAGGTGCAGAACCGCAACCACTGCTGCCATGACCTTGGTGAATACCCGAGGGGCCGTGGCTAACCCGAAGGGGAGAGCCACGAACTGGAAATTATTTTCTCCTATTGCAAAACGTAACCAACGCTGGTGTGAGACTGCAATTGGCACATGCAGATAGGCATCTCTGATGTTGATGGATGCCAGGAAATCTCCTTGGGTCATTGAGGCAATGACTGACCGCAGAGACTCCATGCGAAAATGCCGCACCTGAACATGCTTGTTGAGAAGCTTGAGATCCAGGATGGGCCGGAAGGAACCGTCCTTTTTGGGGACTAGAAAGAGATTTGAGTAGAAACCTCTGAACCGTTCCCTGGCGGGCACCGGTACAACTACTCCGTTGGCCTGCAAGGATGCCACGGCCTGTGAGAAGGCGGCGGCCTTGGAGCAGGGGGGGGGGGGGTTGAGAGAAAAAAAATCTGTTTGGCGGACTGGAAGAAAATTCTATCCTGTAGCCGTGGGAGATGATATCTCTCACCCACTGATCGGAGACGTGTTGAAACCAAGCGTCGCCAAAGTGGGAGAGCCTGCCACCGACCAAGGACGTTGCTGGAGCGGGCAGATAGTCACGAGGACGCTGCCTTAGTGGCAGCACCTCCTGCCGTCTTCTGTGGACGCGCTTTTGGGTGCCAGTTGGATTTCTTGTCCTTGGCTGAGTTAGTGGACGAGGCCGAAGGCTTAGAGGACGACCAGTTGGAGGAACGAAAGGAGCTAAACCTTGACTGATTCCTACCCGGGCAGGTTTCCTGGCTTTGGTTTGTGGCAAGGAAGTACTCTTCCCGCCAGTAGCTTCCTTAATAATTTCATCCAGCTGTTCACCGAATAGCCTGGACCCAGCAAAAGGGAGTCCAGCAAGGAACTTCTTCGAGGAATCATCTGCCTTCCACTCTCGAAGCCACAAGATCCTGCGGATAACGAGGGAATTGGCCGAAGCCACCGCAGTGCGGTGAGCAGCCTATAGCATGGCAGACATGGCATAAGATGAAAAGGCTGAAGCCTGAGCAGTTAAGGCAACCATCTCAGGCATAGATTCCTTGGTGAGGGAATGCATCTCCTCTAGGGAAGCAGAGATGGCTTTGAGAGCCCACACTGCTGCAAAAGTCGGGGAAAATGCGGCCCCCGCAGCTTCATACACAGATTTGGCCAGAAGGTCAATCTGACGGTCAGTGGAATCCTTAAGTGAGGTGCCGTCAGCCACCGACACAACGGTCCGGGCTGATAGCCTAGACACCGGAGGGTCTACCTTTGGGGAGTGAGACCACTCCTTGACCACCTCAGGTGGAAAGGGAAAACGGTCATCAGAACCACGCTTTGGAAAGCGTTTGTCAGGACAGGCCCTGGCCTTGGTCACAGTGGCCTGAAAACTGGAGTGGTTAAAGAACACACTCTTCGTCCTCTTAGGCGAGGTAAACTTGTGCTTTTCTGCCAGAGAGGGTTGTTCCTCTGATACTGGCGGATTGAGGTCCAGTATAGAATTAATGGAAGCAATCAAGTCACTAAGATCTGAGTCACCCTCGGACAGATCAATGGGGTACATGGAGTTAGCCTCCGAGCCCCCTGTAAAGGCATCCTCCTCATCCTGCGAGTCAGCTCGTGAATCAGAGCCACGGGAGGAGGAAGGAGAGGGGACCCTGCGTCTCTTAGGAGGATGGGGTCTGGGACCTGATGACGAATCCTCTGTGAGCTCCGGTCCTGAGAGAGCCCTAGCAGCAGAGGCATCCTGTGAAAGGGGCTGATGCATATTCAGCAAAGTCCTGGACAGAAGTCCCATGGACTCAGCAAAGAAGGGAATTTTGTTACTTTTTTTTTTTTTAAACTCGTTTTATTGAAAGTTAAGTAAAGCATTACAAACAAGACTAAATCAGCAAATTGTTCAGTGAGACAGTGTACAAGTAAACTGGTTGTATATCAGAATAATAAAGTAACAACAATCAAATCTACGTCCATTATTTTCAGCATATCCAAATAGCATCAAACCCAGCAAAGGTATTAGTTCGCGAGACACATCCAACTCAAGGCAAGAGAACCCATATCGTCCAGGAGAGAGCAACCCAAGCTTCGGGGAACTCGTGGTATCCCTCATATATTGCATCACGGATCACATGTGTCTCCTTTCTGCATCTCAGGGCACTACTGGCTATTGCAATAATACCGATTGTAGGTTATCAGCAAGAGAACCAGGAGATCCGCCAGTCAAGGGCGACCTCATCCATCTACCCCAGATTTTGTCAAATTTAATTGGGGAGCCTCTTGACTTGTAAACAAATTGCTCTGACGGGATTATTGCGTTTACCAATGCAATCCAAGAGGCTCTAGTTGGGGAATGAGTGCTCATCCAATTTAGTATAATGCCTTTCCGGGCCAGAAAAAGAACCTTCTTTATTAATAGACTCTCATCTTGGGACCAGGAGCGTGCATCTACCACCCCAAATAGACATAGGACTGGGCACATAGCAACCGCTTTTTGAAATATGGCGGAAAGAGTCATTATGATCTCGCTCCAATAGGAGAGGATAACCCGGCAATCCCATATCATGTGCCAGAAATCAGCACCGTCTCTCCCGCATCTCGGACAGCCCATCCCCACCGAATTATTCAGCTTTTTCATTTTGTTCAGTCTCTGGGGAGTAATATAACTTTGGTGTATTATATATAATTGGATCAGTCTATTGTTAACAGCAGGAGAGACCAATGTGTGGGATTCGACAATGTCATCCCACACTACATCATCAATTTCAGGGATCCTGGCACTCCACCTCTCACGGACAGAAAGAGGATTATTCATGGCCTTGGCCCGAATGAGAGAGGAGTATAGTTTAGAGATAAGACCACCAGGGCCCTGTGATCTAATAATTCCAATAACTGGGAAGGAAGAGAATCTAACCCCACGACCAGAGAACTGAGCTCGAAAGGCATGTCTAATCTGGAGATACTGAAACCCATGAGATTCCGGCAAGTCAAATTCTGTCCGCAGTTGCGCAAAGGGGCGGAGTTCACCATCCCGGACCAGTGATCCCAGGGAGATTATTCCGCGATTCCTCCATTCACCAAACCCCGGCAGCCCACAAAAATGTGGAAGGTCCAAGTTATCCCACAAGGGCGTCTCAGTTGGTACATCACAAAATCCAAATATGGCTTTAGCTTCTTTCCAGATCCTGGCCCCCAATTTGTGTATCGGGAGGACACGACCCTCAGGGGACCTCCTGTGATCCGTCAGTAACGGCCACAGGAGCTCCACACCTGTGAACTCTGCCAGAAGTCCCTCCGGAGAACCCCCAACTCGAGGAAGGGTCCATGGACCCAAATATTTCACTTGTCCGGCCAGATAGTAAATATAAAGATCAGGAAGTGCCATACCCCCCATATCCTTGGGTCTTTGTAATTTGGCCAGTTGGACCCTTGACCTGGACGAGCCCCAGACAAAGGTAATTGTGAGGTAAATCCTGGGATATGAAGAGGAATTATGACTAGAAGTCATAATTGCTCTCATCACTCCCTGGCAGTTCCCCCCTCCCTTCTTGTGCTCAAATGTCCAGCATCTGTGAAGGTGTCACATCCCACTTACACCTCCAACAGCCATCTCCTCTGATATGGAGATGAGATGATGTGAGGACAATGGACACAGGATGACTCCCTGCCGTCACCCTGTAGTAGGAGCTGCTATCTAATTAGCAAGGCTCTGGAAATAGCCAGACAGAACGACTCCAGTAAAAAATGGTTCATATCTCGCAAGCCATATTTCCGATAAATATGGCAACCATAAAAATGGTGTCTCCGCATGTGGACGATGCCGGCACACCCTTTTTATGGGAGCAGGACATTGGGAAATGCCCCAGGCGTGATATCAGCCAATGGGGAACTGGCAGACAGGTCATGAGTCCCCTCGTTCTGTAGCTAAATTCATAACTGTCACAATGAGAGCATTGGCGTCCGCCTACGACGCTCCCAGGCCAAGTTATGGCCATATTCCATGTTGTGGATTTTGTCCATAACTCCAGCCAGGGGTGGAGCAGTGCTTCCCTGTGAGGTCACTAAGGTAGGAGGGGACCTGGATTGCCCAGGTTGATAACCCTACTTCGGCCATTTTCCAGTGTTCTTCTGCTCGGGGGCCTGGTTGGGAAAGACCTGTGAGGGAGTTCCTGGAAACCTGGTCTACAGCGCCCCCCTGTGGCCAGACGCACAAGGTAACTGATTGAATTGCATACCTGTTTGTAAAACATGCTTTACCTATAACTGTACTCTGACATAACTGTATATTCTGTAGATTCCCTATTGTATATATTGTAGTTTCTAGTGTGCTTTAGGCGATTAAATTATATAATTAATCTTGGGCTGTTCTGTTATCTCGATCTTGAATCCCACGTCTGTGTGTTCGGCTAATAGTTACCGTGAAGCGGTTGGTGGCAGCGAGTTGTGCCAAGGATTATTGTGGGGAGGCCAGTGAGATTCGGGAAGATATTATATATTCCGCCCGCGGAGGTCGGGGGAATATATACCTTACTCTCACCGGGGACCCTTCAATAATCGGCATAAGTAGTATAGCGGCCTCCTTGCTTATTGTCGGGCAATTCCATAATTGGCCTGACTATAAGAGGGGCGCTAGAGAGCGCGTCACGTGCTCTGTCTGTCGGTCGGGAGGTATAAAGTAGGGGTGACCCCCACTTGTTACCCCCCGATTGTGACGTACTGGTAGCCAGCGCGGGGGATTTCTGAGTGACCCCCCCGGTGGTTTGTGACAGTAATCATTAGAGATTCCAGGGACCGGAAGAAAGAACGAGGAATCTGCACGAATACATGCTGGGTAATATAGAGACACTTTGGTTGCACTATCATTTTGAGGAGGTTAATCCTTCCCGCCACTGACAGTGGGAGTTGGCTCCATCTATTAAATTTCTCCCCGAAGTACGCTAGTAAGGGGGCTATATTTCTCGCTATCATCTCCGCAGGGCTTCCCGCCAGTATAATTCCGAGATATTTAAAATGATCCACCACCGGAACCCTGCATATGTGGTCGTACACCAGGTCCTCTCTGTTCCGAGACAGAAAGAGGAGGTACGATTTTGACCAATTTATTGACAAACCTGAGAACTCCCCAAATCGATCAATCAAGTGCACAGCTCTGGGAATGGAGGAATCCGGATCAGATGCAAACAGTAACAAATCGTCTGCGTACAAAGATAAACGTTCATCTCCCTTACTATGTCTCACTCCCCGATAGACTGGGTCCGCCCGGATGCGCAACGCAAGCGGTTCCATGGCAAGAGCGAACAGGAGAGGGGATAGGGGACATCCCTGTCTGGTTCCCCTCCCCAAAGAGAAAGTTTCCGACACACCACCGCCCACCTGAATATTAGCAGATGGGGCTTTATATATGATCTCAATCCATCTGATAAATTCGTTGCCGAAACCAAATGCCCGCAGCACCTCCAGCAGGTATGGCCATTCTATGGAGTCGAAGGCTTTGGCTGCATCCAGAGAGACCAAAGCCCAATCCTCCTCTAACTTGGTGCCCATCTGTAAGATCACCTGCGCCCTCCTCAGATTATCCGAGGTACTCCTACCCGGGATGAAACCTGACTGATCCTCATGTACTATAGTGGAGATCACCTTTTTGAGTCTATTTGCTAGAATTTTGGTGAGAATTTTGTAATCTGAGTTCAACAAAGAGATCGGTCTGTACGAACCACAATCCAATGGATCTTTATCTGGTTTCAATAGCAGGACAATGGTTGCCTCATAGAAGGAACCAGGCAACCATCCCCTGCTGAACGAGGCTTCAACCGTTTCCAGGAGGGCTGGGGCCAGCTCCCCCTGATATTTGTCAAAGATCTCAATCGGGAGTCCGTCTGGCCCAGACGCCTTACCCCTACTGAGGGTCTTCATTGCCTCGACCATTTCTTCCATTTTGATGGGCTCATCCAGGGCCAATCTCTGAGTCAAAGTCAATCTGGGAAACTCCAGATCTCGAAGGTACTCAGCAATCTCCTCCCTTGACACGGTCAGCCTGGACTCATACAAGTTCCTATAGAAGTCCAAAAATACCTCCAATATACCATTAACGGAAGTAACTGTTCCTCCACGAGAGTCTCTTATCCGGAGGACCGCAGGTGAGCTAGTGGATTGACGCACCAGGAACGCCAGTAAGCTACTGGACTGGTTCCCTTGCTCAAAATACCTCTGGCTCGTGAAGAATACATGTCTCTTAGCCTTGTCTTGCAAATACAAGAGATATTTCCTCCCAGCCTGAAGCCAATTAAATCTATTTTCCTCAGATGGGTCTGAGGTGAATCTATGTTCAAGCACTCTATTTTGGGTGGCCAATTCCTCCTCCTCTCTGGCCGCCTGTTTCTTAAGATAGGAAATAGAGGAGTGACAGCATCCCCTCAGATACGCCTTAAGCGCATCCCAATAAGCCGAGTGATTCTCTTCCACGGAGTTCATTTCCGTGTATGCCCCAAGCTGATCAGGAATCCTGTCATTAGCTCCAAAGAGTGATAGCCACCAAGGGTTAATTTTCCTTGACAATTTATGAGATTTACATCCTTCCCATTTAATGCCTACAACCACCGGAGAATGGTCTGATACTGATCTGGGCAAATGACATACCGATTGTATATGGGCACAGACTCTTTCATTTCCACAAATATAATCAATTCGAGATAACGAGTTTTTCCCCGGAGTGTAACATGTATATTCTCTTAGTGCTGGGTTAAAGAACCGCCACATATCGTACCATCCCACCTCCTGTAAGAATATACTCAGTCTAGTTTGTATCGTGGGGGAGATCGGGACCTGTCGAGTGCTGAATCTATCCAGTCCCGTGTTATTAATCAAATTGAAGTCCCCCATGCAGAGCACTAAGGCTTGTGGGAATTGTGATGCGAACTTAGCCGCCTCATATAGAATCGAGATTCCCGTTGCCGGGGGAATGTATATGGCCAAGACCACTATCATGACCCCATCGATGTGAGCCTGGATAAACACATACCTCCCATCAGTGTCTTTTAAAATTTTACCCGGGTCCCACCGCAGAGCTCTGTGGACCAGCACCGATACTCCCCTAGAATATGATGAGTGAACAGAGTGAGCTGACCATTGAACCCAAGGCTTTTGAAGCACTCTAGTGGTTTCCAACAACAAATGGGTCTCTTGTAGGCATACAATCTGAGCTTTGGATCTTTTGATGTGAGCAAATACTGCCGCCCTTTTCCTGGATGTGCCCAGTCCCCTAACATTCCATGTCATCACACTTAAAGCCATTGAGAGATGCCACTTGCTGAATTGCTAAAAGATTATCAAAAACTTAACCTACAGTAGAACTTGGGTAAACGTACCCTTAAATACAAAATGTCGATTGCGCACGCACAATCGACAAGAACTGGTCCAGTAGTGCGACCAGAAAAGATTTTCCCCAGCAACGACTAGGGTAAACCAACGTGGCTAGATGGTGTACTTGGTACGGGGGTGTCCTCAAACAAGGACTTGAGCTTCTCCTACAGTCCAATAAATGAATTACCCTGCAGCATAGCCTTTAATCGTGCAAAGGTGAGAGGGTCAAGAATAGACAGGAAGGAACTGAGGAAGGGAAAGAGAAGAAGAGGATAGGGAGAGAGAGGCAAAGAAGGGATAGAAAGGAGATATAAGAAGGGAGAGAAAGAGAGGAGAGAGAGAAGAAAGGCAAGAAGAGAAAAAAAAAAAAAAAAAAAAAAAAAAGAAAGGAAAAGGGGAGGGGGGGAAGAGACGGCAAAGAGGGGAAAGAGAAACAAGGCAGAATAGAGAACGAAAAGGGGAGAGATTAGAATAGAAGATAAAGCGGGGACAAGGGAAGAGCACAAAGATAAGAGAGGTAGAAAAAGTGAGGGGTTGAAGGGAGAGGAGAAAGGAACAATGAAGAAGTAAGGGGCGAGGGGAAGAGGGATGAGGAATATGTTACTAGGGGGATAGAGGGGGAAAAGAGGTGGGAGTGTAAATAAGATACCAAAAGGAGTGACAGGGAATCTTAGACTATATAATATTATGACATATGGTAACCTCAGGTCTTAATATAGCACTAATAGAGCAAAATATAACATTATGAACTGAAGTGCGTCGCCCAATACTGCGAGCCCAAAGTAGAGTTCCAATTTGGATCCAAAACGGTATAGGATAACACAAGATCGCATGAAGGAGTTCAGAGCGTCGCAACAGCGGTCCGACCCATGTCCCAACTGGTGTCACCAGGGTCCGGTCCCATCACCGACGAGTAATCCAGATCGTAGGCTGGGCCAAACAAAGATCCCGGAGAACGCAGCAGCCGACCCATACGCAGGCGCGGCCCCAGGCCTCCCGCCTACAACGAGGGCCAGACCCGGAGACCGGTTCAGTGGGAGACCAATATTGGACGCATCCGGAAACTCCCATGCCTCCAGGAAGGCCGCAGACGCACCAGCGCCTCCAGATGGGATCTCTAGCACCTCAGCCGGCCGGGACCGGAACAGGATCAGATTAGGGTCAGGACACTAACGCAATTGCGGTCCCGCTCCACTCACACACCAGGAGGGGTGAAACAAACATGAATCTTTCGCGCCTTCAGAGTTGAGGGACGCCGAGTACCTGTATAGGATGATCCTGAAGCAATCTCATCAGTGATTTCAAACACAGCGTCCCAAGGATTGGAGTCGCATCACCGACCTTGCTCCAAAAAGAATGAAATAGATGAATCAGAGCCGCGACGCCATCACAACCGCGACCCATCAGGCCGTGCCCAAGACCGTGGCGCATCAGCGTTTCCTCTTCAATGTGTTGAGCCAGTCATCCGCTTCCGCAGGAGAGGTGAAGAATAGGGATCGCTCCTGATGAACCACTCTAAGCCGGGCTGGGAAGATCATGGAGTAAGCAATTTGATGCTCTCTGAGACGTTTCTTCACCTGGATGAAGGAGGCCCTCGTTTTCTGGAGCGACGCAGAGAAATCAGGGAAGATCAGTATGGTAGCGTTGTTATGTAGGATCGGGCCTCTGCGCCGCGCCGCACCAAGGATCGCATCTCTATCCCTGCTGCTCAACAGTCGGGCCAGGAGAGGTCTAGGCTGCGCTCCCGGAGGAGGAGGTCTGGCCGGTACCCGGTGAGCTCTTTCGATAGCGAATGCCGCTGACAGCGTCGCATCAGGGAAAGTTTCGGAGAGCCACTTTTCCATGAACTTACATGGGTCACTCCCTTCTGCTCTCTCCGGCATCCCCAGAATTCTCAGATTATTGCGACGCAGGCGATTTTCTAGGTCATCTGCCCTCTGCGCCCAGTTATGTGCCGCGCTTTCCAGAGAGGCCAGTCTGCCCGGCGTCGCTCTTGCGTCGTCTTCCAGCGTGGAGATCCATTGCTCGGTCTCCTTTACCCGCTCTCTCAGATTTTGCAAGTCCAGCCGGAGGAGACCCACATCAATCTTAACCTCCTCAATTTTACCCGTCAACGACACCTTTGAATCCTGGATCGCTGCAAGTAACTGCGACGTAACCTGCTGTAAGGTTAGCTCCTGCGATTCCTTGGATCCGGCCTCCATGCTCTCCTCCTCCTCCGCCTCGCTGGATTCCCGCTCTGCCTGCTTGCCGGCGCCATCTTGCTGGGAGTCCCGGGCAAACTTCTTCAGCTTCTCAGCCGCTGCTGCACTGCGACCCCTGCTCATGGTACCGATCCAAATGCTCACCGCACCACAGGTAATCCAGAGGTGTATTTAGGCACCAATTTCGGCAGGATTAATAACGTATATTAACTTTGGACTGCGGAGCTGCTCTCAGATGCGACCGCTCATGCTGCCTGCTGGCCACGCCCCCCCCGGAATTTTGTTACTTACCGTAAATTCCTTTTCTTCTAGCTCCTATTGGGAGACCCAGACGATTGGGTGTATAGCACTGCCTCCGGAGGCCACACAAAGCAATTACACTAAAAAGTGTAAGGCCCCTCCCCTTCTGGCTATACACCCCCAGTGGGATCACTGGCTCACCAGTTTTAGTGCAAAAGCAAGAAGGAGGAAAGCCAATAACTGGTTTAAACAAATTCACTCCGAAGTAACGTCGGAGAACTGAAAACCATTGAACATGAACAACATGTGTACCCGAAAAACAACCAAAAATCCCGAAGGACAACAGGGCGGGTGCTGGGTCTCCCAATAGGAGCTAGAAGAAAAGGAATTTACGGTAAGTAACAAAATTCCCTTCTTCTTCGGCGCTCCATTGGGAGACCCAGACGATTGGGACGTCCAAAAGCTGTCCCTGGGTGGGTACAGAATACCTCATGTTAGAGCTGCGAAGACAGCCCTCCCCTACGGGGAGGCAACTGCCGCCTGCAGGACTCTTCTACCTAGGCTGGCGTCCGCCGAAGCATAGGTATGCACCTGATAATGTTTGGTGAAAGTGTGCAGACTCGACCAGGTAGCTGCCTGGCACACCTGTTGAGCCGTAGCCTGGTGTCGTAATGCCCAGGACGCACCCACGGCTCTGGTAGAATGGGCCTTCAGCCCTGATGGAAACGGAAGCCCAGCAGAACGGTAGGCTTCAAGAATTGGTTCTTTGATCCATCGAGCCAGGGTGGCCTTAGAAGCCTGCGACCCTTTGCGCTTACCAGCGACAAGGACAAAGAGTGCATCCGAACGGCGCAGGGGCGCCGTGCGGGAAATGTAGATTCTGAGTGCTCTCACCAGATCTAACAAATGTACGTCCTTCTCATACCGATGAACTGCATGAGGACAAAAAGAAGGCAAAGAGATATCCTGATTAAGATGAAAAGAGGATACCACCTTCGGGAGAAACTCCTGAATGGGTCGCAGCACTACCTTGTCCTGGTGGAAGACCAGGAAGGGAGCCTTGGATGACAGCGCTGCTAGCTCAGACACTCTCCGAAGAGATGTGATCGCTACCAAAAAAGCCACTTTCTGTGATAGTCTAGAAAGTGAAACCTCCCTCAGAGGCTCGAAGGGCGGCTTCTGGAGGGCAACCAGTACCCTGTTCAGATCCCATGGATCTAACGGCCGCTTGTACGGGGGTACGATATGACAAACCCCCTGCAGGAACGTGCGCACCTTAGGAAGTCGTGCTAGACGCTTCTGAAAAAAGACGGATAGCGCCGAGACTTGCCCTTTAAGGGAGCCGAGCGACAAACCTTTTTCTAACCCAGATTGCAGGAAAGAAAGAAAAGTAGGCAATGCAAATGGCCAGGGAGACACTCCCTGAGCAGAGCACCAGGATAAGAATATCCGCCACGTTCTGTGGTAGATCTTAGCGGACGTGGGCTTCCTAGCCTGTCTCATGGTGGCAACGACCCCTTGGGATAATCCTGAAGACGCTAGGATCCAGGACTCAATGGCCACACAGTCAGGTTCAGGGCCGCAGAATTCCGATGGAAAAACGGCCCTTGGGACAGCAAGTCTGGTCGGTCTGGTAGTGCCCACGGTTGGCCGACCGTGAGATGCCACAGATCCGGATACCACGCCCTCCGTGGCCAGTCTGGGGCGACGAGTATGACGCGGCTGCAGTCGGATCTGATCTTGCGTAGCACCCTGGGCAAGAGTGCCAGAGGTGGAAACACATAAGGGAGCCGGAACTGCGACCAATCTTGCACTAAGGCGTCTGCCGCCAGAGCTCTGTGATCGCGAGACCGTGCCATGAAGGTTGGGACCTTGTTGTTGTGCCGGGACGCCATTAAGTCGACGTCCGGCCTTCCCCAGCGGCGACAGATTTCCTGAAACACGTCCGGGTGAAGGGACCATTCCCCTGCGTCCATGCCCTGGCGACTGAGGAAGTCTGCTTCCCAGTTTTCTACGCCGGGGATGTGAACTGCGGATATGGTGGAGGCCGTGGCTTCCACCCACATCAGAATCCGCCGGACTTCCTGGAAGGCTTGCCGACTGCGTGTCCCCCCTTGGTGGTTGATGTATGCCACCGCTGTGGAGTTGTCCGACTGAATTCGGATCTGCCTTCCTTCCAGCCACTGCTGGAAGGCTAGTAGGGCAAGATACACTGCTCTGATTTCCAGAACATTGATCTGAAGGGTGGACTCCTGCTGGGTCCACGTACCCTGAGCCCTGTGATGGAGAAAAACTGCTCCCCACCCTGACAGACTCGCGTCTGTCGTGACCACCGCCCAGGACGGTGGTAGGAAGGATCTTCCCTGTGATAATGAGGTGGGAAGAAGCCACCACTGCAGAGAGTCCTTGGCCGTCTGGGAAAGGGAGACTTTCCTGTCCAGGGATGTTGACTTCCCGTCCCATTGGCGGAGAATGTCCCATTGAAGTGGGCGCAGATGAAACTGCGCAAACGGAACCGCCTCCATTGCCGCCACCATCTTGCCGAGGAAGTGCATGAGGCGTCTTAAGGAGTGCGACTGACTTTGAAGGAGAGCCTGCACCCCCGTCTGTAGTGACCGCTGCTTGTCCAGCGGAAGCTTCACTATCGCTGAGAGAGTATGAAACTCCATGCCAAGATACGTCAGTGATTGAGTCGGCAACAGATTTGACTTTGAGAAGTTGATGATCCACCCGAACGTCTGGAGAGTCTCCAGTGCAACGTTCAGGCTGAGTTGGCATGCCTCCTGAGAGGGTGCCTTGACAAGTAGATCGTCCAAGTAAGGGATCACAGAATGTCCCTGAGAGTGCAAGACTGCTACCACTGCCGCCATGACCTTGGTGAACACCCGTGGGGCTGTCGCCAGACCAAATGGCAGAGCTACAAACTGAAGATGGTCGTCTCCTATCACGAAGCGTAGAAAGCGTTGGTGCTCTGTAGCAATCGGCACGTGGAGATAAGCATCTTTGATGTCTATTGATGCTAGGAAATCTCCTTGAGACATTGAGGCAATGACTGAGCGGAGGGATTCCATCCGGAACCGCCTGGCGTTCACATGCTTGTTGAGCAGTTTTAGGTCCAGAACAGGACGGAATGAGCCGTCCTTTTTTGGCACCACAAAGAGATTGGAGTAAAAACCTTGTCCTTGTTCCCGAAGAGGAACAGGTACCACCACTCCTTCTGCTCTTAGAGAATGCACCGCCTGCAGAAGGGCATCTGCTCGGTCGGGATGTGGGGAAGTTCTGAAGAACCGAGGAGGAGGCCGAGAACTGAACTCTATCCTGTACCCGTGAGACAAAATGTCTGTTACCCACTGGTCTTTGACCTGTGGCAGCCAAATGTCGCAAAAGCGGGAGAGCCTGCCACCGACCGAGGATGCGGAGGGAGGCGGCCGAAAGTCATGAGGCAGCCGCCTTGGAAGCAGTACCTCCGGCTGCTTTCTTGGGGCGTGAGTGAGACCGCCAGGAATCAGAGCTCCTTTGCTCTTTCTGAGTCCCTTTGGACGAGGAGAATTGGGACTTGCCCGAGCCTCGAAAGGACCGAAACTTTGACTGCCACTTCCTCTGTTGAGGTTTGGTTGATCTAGGCTGGGGTAAGGAAGAGTCCTTACCTTTGGACTGTTTAATGATTTCCGCCAATTGCTCACCAAACAGTCTGTCTCCAGATAGTGGCAAGCTGGTTAAACATTTTTTAGAAGCAGAATCTGCTTTCCATTCTTTTAACCACAAGGCTCTGCGCAAAACTACAGAGTTGGCGGATGCCATTGAGGTACGGCTCGTAGATTCTAGTACCGCATTGATAGCGTAGGTCGCAAACGCAGTCATTTGCGTAGTTAAGGACGCCACTTGCGGCACTGCTGGACTTAAGAAAGAGTCCACCTGTGCCAGACCAGCTGAAATAGCTTGGAGCGCCCACACGGCCGCGAATGCTGGAGCAAACGACGCGCCAATAGCTTCATAGACAGATTTCAACCAAAGGTCCATCTGTCTGTCATTGGCATCTTTAAGTGAAGCCCCATCCTCCACTGCAACTATGGATCTAGCTGCAAGCCTGGATATTGGAGGGTCCACTTTTGGACACTGGGTCCAGCGCTTGACCACGTCAGGGGGAAAGGGATAACGTGTATCCTTCAGACGTTTGGAAAAACGCTTGTCCGGATAAGCATGGTGTTTCTGGATTGATTCTCTGAAGTCAGAGTGGTCCAGAAAAGTACTCAATTTACGCTTGGGATACAGGAAATGGAATTTCTCCTGCTGGGCAGCTGCCTCCTCTGCTGAAGGGGCTGGGGGAGAAATATCCAACAGCCTATTGATGGCCGCTATAAGGTCGTTTACCATGGCGTCACCATCTGGCGTATCCAAATTGAGTGCGGTGTCAGGACCAGACTCCTGATCACCCCCCTCTGTCTCATCATATAGAGACCCTTCTCGCTGAGACCCTGACCCGCGTGACGACGTGGAGGGTCTCTCCCAGCGAGCTCTCTTAGGCGGTCTGGGACTGTCATCAGAATCAGAGCCCTCAGCCTGTGATGCCTGGGACCCCCTCGAAGTACGGATTAGTTCCAACTGAGGGGGACCTGGGAACATAGCCACAGCAGAGTCCATGGTCTGAGCCACTGGCCTGGACTGCAAGGTCTCCAGGATTTTTGTCATAGTCACAGACATTTTATCAGCAAAGACTGCAAATTCTGTCCCCGTCACCGGGGCAGGGTTCACAGGCGCCTCTGCCTGGGCTACCACCACCATATGCTCTGGCTGACGAAGTGCCACTGGGACTGAACATTGCACACAATGAGGGTCGTTGGAGCCTGCTGGTAGATTAGCCCCACATGCTGTACAAGCAGAGTATACAGCCCGTGCCTTGGCACCCTTGCGTTTTGTGGATGACATGTTGCTGTCTCCTCAGAGCAATGAAGGGAATTTTGTTACTTACCGTAAATTCCTTTTCTTCTAGCTCTTATTGGGAGACCCAGACGATTGGGTGTATAGCACTGCCTCCGGAGGCCACACAAAGCAATTACACTAAAAAGTGTAAGGCCCCTCCCCTTCTGGCTATACACCCCCAGTGGGATCACTGGCTCACCAGTTTTAGTGCAAAAGCAAGAAGGAGGAAAGCCAATAACTGGTTTAAACAAATTCTCTCCGAGTAACATCGGAGAACTGAAGACCGTTCAACATGAACAACATGTGTACCCGCAAACAAACCAACAATCCCGAAGGACAACAGGGCGGGTGCTGGGTCTCCCAATAAGAGCTAGAAGAAAAGGAATTTACGGTAAGTAACAAAATTCCCTTCTTCTTCGTCGCTCTATTGGGAGACCCAGACGATTGGGACGTCCAAAAGCTGTCCCTGGGTGGGTAAAGAAATACCTCATGTTAGAGCTGCAAGACAGCCCTCCCCTACGGGGAGGCAACTGCCGCCTGCAGGACTCTTCTACCTAGGCTGGCGTCCGCCGAAGCATAGGTATGCACCTGATAATGTTTGGTGAAAGTGTGCAGACTCGACCAGGTAGCTGCCTGGCACACCTGTTGAGCCGTAGCCTGGTGTCGTAATGCCCAGGATGCACCCACGGCTCTGGTAGAATGGGCCTTCAGCCCTGATGGAACCGGAAGCCCAGCAGAACGGTAGGCTTCAAGAATTGGTTCTTTGATCCATCGAGCCAGGGTGGCTTTAGAAGCCTGCGACCCTTTGCGCTTACCAGCGACAAAGACAAAGAGTGCATCCGAACGGCGCAAGGGCGCCATGCGGGAAATGTAGATTCTGAGTGCTCTCACCAGATCTAACAAATGTAAATCCTTCTCATACCGATGAACTGCATGAGGACAAAACGAAGGCAAAGAGATATCCTGATTAAGATGAAAAGAGGATACCACCTTCGGGAGAAACTCCTGAATAGGACGCAGCACAACCTTGTCCTGGTGGAAGACCAGGAAGGGAGCCTTGGATGATAGTGCTGCCAGCTCAGACACTCTCCGAAGAGATGTGATCGCTACCAGAAAAGCCACTTTCTGTGATAGTCTAGAAAGTGAAACCTCCTTCAGAGGCTCGAAAGGCGGCTTCTGGAGGGCAACTAGTACCCTGTTCAGATCCCATGGATCTAACGGCCGCTTGTACGGGGGTACAATATGGCAAACCCCCTGTAGGAACGTGCGCACCTTAGGAAGGCGTGCCAAACGCCTCTGAAAAAAGACGGATAGCGCCGAGACCTGACCTTTAAGGGAGCCGAGCGACAAACCTTTTTCTAACCCAGATTGCAGGAAAGAAAGAAAGGTAGGCAATGCAAATGGCCAGGGAGACACTCCCTGAGCAGAGCACCAGGATAAAAATATCCTCCACGTTCTGTGGTAGATCTTAGCAGACGTGGGCTTCCTAGCCTGTCTCATGGTGGCAACGACCCCTTGGGACAATCCTGAAGACGTTAGGATCCAGGACTCAATGGCCACACAGTCAGGTTCAGGGCCGCAGAATTCCGATGGAAAAACGGCCCTTGGGACAGTAAGTCTGGTCGGTCTGGGAGTGCCCACGGTTGGCCGACCGTGAGCTGCCACAGATCCGGATACCACGCCCTCCTCGGCCAGTCTGGGGCGACAAGTATGACGCGGCTGCAATCGGATCTGATTTTGCGTAGCACTCTGGGCAGGAGTGCCAGAGGTGGAAACACATAAGGGAGCCGGAACTGCGACCAATCTTGCACTAGGGCGTCTGCCGCCAGCGCTCTTTGATCGCGAGACCGTGCCATGAAGGTTGGGACCTTGTTGTTGTGCCGTGACGCCATTAGGTCGACGTCCGGCACCCCCCAGCGGCGACAGATTTCCTGAAACACGTCTGGGTGAAGGGACCATTCCCCTGCGTCCATGCCCTGGCGACTGAGGAAGTCTGCTTCCCAGTTTTCTACGCCGGGGATGTGAACCGCGGATATGGTGGAGGCTGTGGCTTCCACCCACATCAGAATCCTCCGGACTTCCTGGAAGGCTTGCCGACTGCGTGTCCCCCCTTGGTGGTTGATGTATGCCACCGCTGTGGAGTTGTCCGACTGAATTCGGATCTGCCTTCCTTCCAGCCACTGCTGGAAGGCTAGTAGGGCAAGATACACTGCTCTGATTTCCAGAACATTGATCTGAAGGGTGGACTCCTGCTGAGACCACGTACCCTGAGCCCTGTGGTGGAGAAAGACTGCTCCCCACCCTGACAGACTCGCATCTGTCGTGACCACCGCCCAAGACGGTGGTAGGAAGGATCTTCCCTGTGATAATGAGGTGGGAAGAAGCCACCACTGCAGAGAGTCTTTGGCTGTCTGGGAAAGGGAGACCTTCCTGTCCAGGGATGTTGACTTCCCGTCCCATTGGCGGAGAATGTCCCATTGAAGTGGACGCAGATGAAACTGCGCAAACGGAACCGCCTCTATTGCCGCCACCATCTTCCCGAGGAAGTGCATGAGGCGTCTTAAGGAGTGCGGCTGACTTTGAAGGAGAGCCTGCACCCCAGTCTGTAGAGACCGCTGCTTGTCCAGCGGAAATTTCACTATCGCTGAGAGAGTATGAAACTCCATGCCAAGATACGTTAGTGATTGGGCCGGTGACAGATTTGACTTTGGGAAGTTGATGATCCACCCGAACGCCTGGAGAGTCTCCAGTGCAACATTCAGGCTGAGTCGGCATGCCTCTTGAGAGGGTGCCTTGACCAGTAGATCGTCCAAGTAAGGGATCACAGAGTGTCCCTGAGAGTGCAAGACTGCTACCACTGCCGCCATGACCTTGGTGAACACCCGAGGGGCTGTCGCCAGACCAAATGGCAGAGCTACGAACTGAAGATGGTCGTCTCCTATAACGAAGCGTAGGAAGCATTGGTGCTCTGTAGCAATCGGCACGTGGAGATAAGCATCCTTGATGTCTATTGATGCTAGGAAATCTCCTTGAGACATAGAGGCAATGACTGAGCGGAGGGATTCCATCCGGAACCGCCTGGCGTTCACATGCTTGTTGAGTAGTTTTAGGTCCAGAACAGGACGGAAGGAGCCGTCCTTTTTTGGAACCACAAAGAGATTGGAGTAAAATCCTCGCCCCCGTTCGAGGGGGGGGACAGGGATCACGACTCCTTCTGCTCTTAGAGAGTCCACCGCCTGCAGCAGGGCATCTGCTCGGTTGGGGTGTGGGGAGGTTCTGAAGAACCGAAGTGGAGGCCGAGAACTGAACTCGATTCTGTACCCGCGAGACAAAATGTCTGTTACCCACCGGTCTTTGACCTGTGACAGCCAAATGTCGCAAAAGCGGGAGAGCCTGCCACCGACCGAGGATGCGGAGGGAGGAGGCCGAAAGTCATGAGGTAGCCGCTTTGGAAGCGGTTCCTCCATTTGCTTTCCTGGGGCGTGAGTGAGCCCGCCAGGAATCTGAGGTCCCTTGTTCTTTCTGAGTCCGTCTGGACGAGGAGAATTGGGCCTTGCCCGAGCCACGAAAGGACCGAAACCTCGACTGCCACTTTTTCTGTTGAGGTTTACTTGCTCTGGGCTGTGGTAAGGACGAGTCCTTACCCTTGGACTGTTTTATGATTTCAGCCAATGGCTCACCAAACAGTCTGTCTCTAGATAATGGCAAGCTGGTTAAGCATTTTTTGGAACCAGCATCTGCTTTCCAGTCCTTTAACCACAAGGCTCTGCGCAAAACCACAGAATTGGCGGACGCCATAGCGGTACGGCTCGTAGATTCTAGGACGGCATTGATAGCATAGGTCGCAAACGCAGACATTTGCGAAGTTAGGGACGCCACTTGCGGCACTGCTGGATGTATAAAAGCATCCACCTGTGCTAAACCAGCTGAAATAGCTTGGAGTGCCCACACGGCCGCGAATGCTGGAGCAAACGACGCGCCGATAGATTCATAGACAGATTTCAACCAAAGGTCCATCTGTCTGTCGTTGGCATCTTTAAGTGAAGCGCCATCCTCTACTGCGACTATGGATCTAGCCGCAAGCTTGGAAATTGGGGGATCCACCTTTGGACACTGGGTCCAGCGTTTGGCTACCTCAGAGGGAAAAGGATAACGGGTATCCTTAGAACGTTTAGAGAAACGCTTGTCTGGATGAGCGTCGTGTTTCTGGATCGATTCTCTGAAATCAGAGTGGTCCAAAAAAGCACTTAATTTACGCTTGGGATATAGGAAATGGAACTTCTCCTGCTGTGCAGCTGCCTCCTCTGCAGAAGGGGCTGGGGGAGAAATATCCAACAGCCTATTAATTGCCGATATAAGGTCATTAACCATGGCGTCACCATCAGGGGCATCCAGATTGAGAGGGGCCTCAGGATTAGAATCCTGATCACCGTCCTCAGTCTCATCACAGAGAGACTCTTGTCGCTGAGACCCTGAGCAGTGTGATGACGTGGAGGGTCTTTCCCAGCGAGCTCGCTTAGGCTGCCTGGGACTGTCATCTGAGTCAGAGACTTCAGCCTGTGATGCTTGAGACCCCCCTGAAGTACGGATTAGTTCCAACTGAGGGGGACCGGGGAGCATAGACACAGCAGTGTCCATGGCCTGAGCAACTGGCCTGGACTGCAAGGTCTCCAGGATTTTTGCCATAGTCACAGACATTTTATCAGCAAAAACTGCAAAGTCTGTCCCCGTCACCGGGGCAGGGTTCACAGGCGCCTCAGCCTGGGCTACCACCACATTAGGCTCTGGCTGACGAAGTGCCACTGGGATTGAACATTGCATACAATGTGAGTCTTTGGAGCCTGCCGGTAGATCAGCCCCACATGCAGTACAAACAGTGTACACAGCCTGTGCCTTGGCACCCTTGCGTTTTGCGGATGACATGTTGCTGCCTCCTCAGAGCAGTACAGGGTGTCCAGCCAAGAAGCGACCTTACAGTGCACTATATAAATATATATATATATATATATATATATATATATGGTACCAAGAAAAAAGTACACTAATATAACACTGAGGCACTAGAGGGGCCAGCACTACTGTGCTGCTTACCACCCGCTTAGGAGCGGTGTGTGGACGCCAGAAATCCCTCTAGTCTGGGTCTCCCAGAGCCTGCTGCCTTTCCCCAGCCAGCCGCATGTGTAATGGCTGCCGGCGTCCTTGTGGAGAGGGGGGGGCGGGCCCTGGGCGTACACCGACGAAGAGCGGGAAGTCTGCTTCCCCCTGTGCCTAGTGAGAGGGCTGGAGCATGTAAATAAAGCTCCAGCCCTCGGCGCTGTTAATTGAGCAGCGTCTCTCCCCTACCCTGATTGACAGGGTGGGGGCGGGGAACGAAGCGGCACTAGGCCGCAGAAGCCGGGGGCTAAAGTTAGAAGCGCCGCCGCCGTAAAAGCGCGGTCGGCGCAAAGTCCCCGGCGCACTACAAGTCGCAGCTGCGCCGCCGCTCCAGGAGCGGTCGGCGCAGTAGTTCCCAACATGAAACGTCACTCAGCAAAGCTGCAGTGACCTAACCCCAGCGCACAGCGCTACTGTCCCCGGCGCACTATAACGCTCAGCAAGCCTGAGAGTGTCCGTGCCTGCCGGGGACACAGAGTACCTGAAAGTTGCAGGGCCTTGTCCCTGAACGGCACTCCCGCTCCAAATCCAGCAGGTTCTATGGGTCTGTGGATGGAGCCCGGCCCCAGGGCTTGGGGGCCGGCAAGATCCCACTTCCACAGAGCCCCAGGGGATGTGGAAGGAAAACAGCATGTGGGCTCCAGCCTCTGTACCAGCAATAGGTACCTCAACCTTACAAGCACCACCGCGGGTGAGAAGGGAGCATGCTGGGGGCCCCATATGGGCCCTCTTTTCTTCCATCCGATATAGCCAGCAGCTACTGCTGACTACAAACAGTGGAGCTATGCGTGGATGTCTGACCTCCTTCGCACAAAGCCGAAAACTGGTGAGCCAGTGATCCCACTGGGGGTGTATAGCCAGAAGGGGAGGGGCCTTACACTTTTTAGTGTAATTGCTTTGTGTGGCCTCCGGAGGCAGTGCTATACACCCAATCGTCTGGGTCTCCCAATAGAGCGACGAAGAAATAGGGGTATACAGCCAAGAAGCGACCGTACAGTGCAGTATATATATATATATATCTGGTACAGGAAAAAGTACACCAATACAACACTGTGGCACTAGTGGGGCCAGCACTAATGTGCTGCTTACCGCCCGCTAAACGCGGGTGTGTGGTCGCCAGAAATCCCTAGTCTGGGTCTCCCAGAGCCTGTGTCCGTCCTCCAGCCAGACTGCATGCAGGAATGGCTGCCGGCGTCCTGTGGAGGGGGGGGCGGGCCCTGGGCGTGCTCAGACCAAAAGCGGGAAACCTGCGTCCCACTGTGCCTAGTGAGAGGGCTGGAGCATGTAAATAAGGCTCCAGCCCTCGGCGCTAACGATTGCACAGCGTCTGTCCCATTCCCTGATTGACAGGGAAGGGGCGGGAACGAAGCGGAGCTAGGCCGCAAAAGCCGGGGACTAAATTTATAAGCGCCGCCGCCGTAAAAGCGCGGTCGGCGCTAAGTCCCCGGCGCACTACAAGTCCCAGCCGCGCCGCCGCTCCGAGAGTGGCCGGCGCGGTAGTTCCCAGCACATGAATCCACACAGCTAAGCTGCTGTGATCCAAGCCCAGCGTGGAGCGCTACTGTCCCCGGCGCACTAACACACCCAGCAAGTCTGGCGTGTGCGTGCCTGTCTGTACGGGGACACAGAGTACCTGAAAGTTGCAGGGCCTTGTCCCTGAACGGTACCCCGGCTCCTTATCCAGCAGGTTCAATGGGTCTGTGGACGGAGCCCGGCCTCAGGGCTTGGAGGCCGGTAAGATCCCACTTCCTCAGAGCCCCTCAGGGGGATGGGGAAGGAAAGCAGCATGTGGGCTCCAGCCTCTGTACCCGCAATGGGTACCTCAACCTTACAAACCACAAGTGGGGTAAGAAGGGAGCATGCTGGGGGCCCTAGTATGGGCCCTCTTTTCTTCCATCCGATATAGTCAGCAGCTACTGCTGACTAAACAGTGGAGCTATGCGTGGATGTCTGACCTCCTTCGCACAAAGCAGAAAACTGGTGAGCCAGTGATCCCACTGGGGGTGTATAGCCAGAAGGGGAGGGGCCTTACACTTTTTAGTGTAATTGCTTTGTGTGGCCTCCGGAGGCAGTGCTATACACCCAATCGTCTGGGTCTCCCAATGGAGCGCCGAAGAAAGCCACTTTCTGTGATAGTCTAGAAAGAGAAACCTCCCTCAGAGGCTCGAAGGGCGGCTTCTGGAGGGCAACTAGTACCCTGTTCAGATCCCATGGATCTAACGGCCGCTTGTACGGGGGTACGATATGACAAACCCCCTGCAGGAACGTGCGTACCTTAGAAAGTCGTGCTAGACGCTTATGAAAAAAAAACAGATAGCGCCGAGACTTGCCCTTTAAGGGAGCCGAGCGACAAACCTTTTTCTAACCCAGATTGCAGGAAAGAAAGAAATGTAGGCAATGCAAATGGCCAGGGAGACACTCCCTGAGCAGAGCACCAGGATAAGAATATCCTCCACGTTCTGTGGTAGATCTTAGCGGACGTGGGCTTCCTAGCCTGTCTCATGGTGGCAACGACCCCTTGGGATAATCCTGAAGACGCTAGGATCCAGGACTCAATGGCCACACAGTCAGGTTCAGGGCCGCAGAATTCCGATGGAAAAACGGCCCTTGGGACAGCAAGTCTGGTCGGTCTGGTAGTGCCCACGGTTGGCCGACCGTGAGATGCCACAGATCCGGATACCACGCCCTCCTTGGCCAGTCTGGGGCGACGAGTATGACGCGGCTGCAGTCGGATCTGATCTTGCGTAGCACTCTGGGCAAGAGTGCCAGAGGTGGAAACACATAAGGGAGCCGGAACTGCGACCAATCTTGCACTAAGGCGTCTGCCGCCAGAGCTCTGTGATCGCGAGACCGTGCCATGAAGGTTGGGACCTTGTTGTTGTGCCGGGACGCCATTAGGTCGACGTCCGGCCTTCCCCAGCGGCGACAGATTTCCTGAAACACGTCCGGGTGAAGGGACCATTCCCCTGCATCCATGCCCTGGCGACTGAGGAAGTCTGCTTCCCAGTTTTCTACGCCGGGGATGTGAACTGCGGATATGGTGGAGGCCGTGGCTTCCACCCACATCAGAATCCGCCGGACTTCCTGGAAGGCTTGCCGACTGCGTGTCCCCCCTTGGTGGTTGATGTATGCCACCGCTGTGGAGTTGTCCGACTGAATTCGAATCTGCCTTCCTTCCAGCCACTGCTGGAAGGCTAGTAGGGCAAGATACACTGCTCTGATTTCCAGAACATTGATCTGAAGGGTGGACTCCTGCTGAGTCCACGTACCCTGAGCCCTGTGGTGGAGAAAAACTGCTCCCCACCCTGACAGACTCGCGTCTGTCGTGACCACCGCCCAGGACGGTGGTAGGAAGGATCTTCCCTGTGATAATGAGGTGGGAAGAAGCCACCACTGCAGAGAGTCCTTGGCCGTCTGGGAAAGGGAGACTTTCCTGTCCAGGGATGTTGACTTCCCGTCCCATTGGCGGAGAATGTCCCATTGAAGAGGGCGCAGATGAAACTGCGCAAACGGAACCGCCTCCATTGCCGCCACCATCTTCCCGAGGAAGTGCATGAGGCGTCTTAAGGAGTGCAACTGACTTTGAAGGAGAGCCTGCACCCCAGTCTGTAGTGACCGCTGCTTGTCCAGCGGAAGCTTCACTATCGCTGAGAGAGTATGAAACTCCATGCCAAGATACGTCAGTGATTGGGTCGGTAACAGAGTTGACTTTGAGAAGTTGATGATCCACCCGAACGTCTGGAGAGTCTCCAGTGCAACATCCAGGCTGAGTTGGCATGCCTCCTGAGAGGGTGCCTTGACAAGTAGATCGTCCAAGTAAGGGATCACAGAGTGTCCCTGAGAGTGCAAGACTGCTACCACTGCCGCCATGACCTTGGTGAACACCCGTGGGGCTGTCGCCAGACCAAATGGCAGAGCTACGAACTGAAGATGGTCGTCTCCTATCACGAAGCGTAGAAAGCGTTGGTGCTCTGTAGCAATCGGCACGTGGAGATAAGCATCTTTGATGTCTATTGATGCTAGGAAATCTCCTTGAGACATTGAGGCAATGACTGAGCGGAGGGATTCCATCCGGAACCGCCTGGCGTTCACATGCTTGTTGAGCAGTTTTAGGTCCAGAACAGGACGGAATGAGCCGTCCTTTTTTGGCACCACAAAGAGATTGGAGTAAAAACCTTGTCCTCGTTCCCGAAGAGGAACAGGGACCACCACTCCTTCTGCTCTTAGAGAATGCACCGCCTGCAGAAGGGCATCTGCTCGGTCGGGATGTGGGGAAGTTCTGAAGAACCGAGGCGGAGGCCGAGAACTGAACTCTATCCTGTACCCGTGAGACAAAATGTCTGTTACCCACCGGTCTTTGACCTGTGGCAGCCAAATGTCGCAAAAGCGGGAGAGCCTGCCACCGACCGAAGATGCGGAGGGAGGCGGCCGAAAGTCATGAGGCAGCCGCCTTGGAAGCGGTACCTCCGGTTGCTTTCTTGGGGCGTGAGTGAGTCCGCCAGGAATCAGAGCTCCTTTGCTCTTTCTGAGTCCCTTTGGACGAGGAGAATTGGGGCTTGCCCGAGCCTCGAAAGGACCGAAACTTTGACTGCCACTTCCTCTGTTGAGGTTTGTTTGATCTGGGCTGGGGTAAGGAAGAGTCCTTACCTTTGGACTGTTTAATGATTTCCGCCAATTGCTCACCAAACAGTCTGTCTCCAGATAATGGCAAGCTGGTTAAACATTTTTTAGAAGCAGAATCTGCTTTCCATTCTTTTAACCACAAGGCTCTGCGCAAAACTACAGAGTTGGCGGATGCCATTGAGGTACGGCTCGTAGAGTCTAGTACCGCATTGATAGCGTAGGTCGCAAACGCAGTCATTTGCGTAGTTAAGGACGCCACTTGCGGCACTGCTGGACTTAAGAAAGAGTCCACCTGTGCCAGACCAGCTGAAATAGCTTGGAGCGCCCACACGGCCGCGAATGCTGGAGCAAACGACGCGCCAATAGCTTCATAGACAGATTTCAACCAAAGGTCCATCTGTCTGTCATTGGCATCTTTAAGTGAAGCCCCATCCTCCACTGCAACTATGGATCTAGCTGCAAGCCTGGATATTGGAGGGTCCACTTTTGGACACTGGGTCCAGCGCTTGACCACGTCAGGGGGAAAGGGATAACGTGTATCCTTCAGACGTTTGGAAAAACGCTTGTCCGGATAAGCATGGTGTTTCTGGATTGATTCTCTGAAGTCAGAGTGGTCCAGAAAAGTACTCAATTTACGCTTGGGATACAGAAAATGGAATTTCTCCTGCTGGGCAGCTGCCTCCTCTGCTGAAGGGGCTGGGGGAGAAATATCCAACAGCCTATTGATGGCCGCTATAAGGTCATTTACCATGGCGTCACCATCTGGCGTATCCAAATTGAGTGCGGTGTCAGGACCAGACTCCTGATCACCCACCTCTGTCTCATCATATAGAGACCCTTCTCGCTGAGACCCTGACCCGCGTGATGACGTGGAGGGTCTCTCCCAGCGAGTTCGCTTAGGCGGCCTGGGACTGTCATCAGAGTCAGAGCCCTCAGCCTGTGATGCCTGGGACCCCCTTGAAGTACGGATTAGTTCCAACTGAGGGGGACCGGGGAACATAGACACAGCAGTGTCCATGGTCTGAGCCACTGGCCTGGACTGCAAGGTCTCCAGGATTTTTGTCATAGTCACAGACATTTTGTCAGCAAAGACTGCAAATTCTGTCCCCGTCACCGGGGCAGGGTTCACAGGCGTCTCTGCCTGGGCTACCACCACCATAGACTCTGGCTGCCGAAGTGCCACTGGGACTGAACATTGCATACAATGAGAGTCGTTGGAGCCTGCTGGTAGATTAGCCCCACATGCTGTACAAGCAGTGTATACAGCCCGTGCCTTGGCACCCTTGCGTTTTGTGGATGACATGTTGCTGTCTCCTCAGAGCAATATAGGGGTATACAGCCAAGAAGCGACCGTACAGTGCAGTATATATATATATATATCTGGTACAGGAAAAAGTACACCAATACAACACTGTGGCACTAGTGGGGCCAGCACTAATGTGCTGCTTACCGCCCGCTAAACGCGGGTGTGTGGTCGCCAGAAATCCCTAGTCTGGGTCTCCCAGAGCCTGTGTCCGTCCTCCAGCCAGACTGCATGCAGGAATGGCTGCCGGCGTCCTGTGGAGGGGGGGGCGGGCCCTGGGCGTGCTCAGACCAAAAGCGGGAAACCTGCGTCCCACTGTGCCTAGTGAGAGGGCTGGAGCATGTAAATAAGGCTCCAGCCCTCGGCGCTGACGATTGCACAGCGTCTGTCCCATTCCCTGAGTGACAGGGAGGGGGCGGGAACGAAGCGGAGCTAGGCCGCAAAAGCCGGGGACTAAATTTATAAGCGCCGCAGCCGTAAAAGCGCGGTCGGCGCTAAGTCCCCGGCGCACTACAAGTCCCAGCCGCGCCGCCGCTCCGAGAGTGGCCGGCGCGGTAGTTCCCAGCA
The DNA here is from genome assembly GCF_048569485.1 of Anomaloglossus baeobatrachus. Classification (NCBI taxonomy): domain Eukaryota; kingdom Metazoa; phylum Chordata; class Amphibia; order Anura; family Aromobatidae; genus Anomaloglossus; species Anomaloglossus baeobatrachus. The sequence continues at coordinate 116,080,703 of NC_134364.1, forward strand.
CATGAAGTCACACAGCTAAGCTGCTGTGACTCAAACCCCAGCGTGCAGCGCTACTGTCCCCGGCGCACTAACACACCCAGCAAGTCTGGCGTGTGCGTGCCTGTCCGTACGGGGACACAGAGTACCTGAAAGTTGCAGGGCCTTGTCCCTGAACGGTACCCAGCTCCGTATCCAGCAGGTTCACTGGGTCTGTGGATGGAGCCCGGCCTCAGGGCTTGGGGGCCGGTAAGATCCCACTTCCTCAGAGCCCCTCAGGGGGATGGGGAAGGAAAGCAGCATGTGGGCTCCAGCCTCCGTACCCGCAATGGGTACCTCAACCTTACAAACCACAAGTGGGGTAAGAAGGGAGCATGCTGGGGGCCCCATATGGGCCCTCTTTTCTTCCATCCGACATAGTCAGCAGCTACTGCTGACTAAACAGTGGAGCTATGCGTGGATGTCTGACCTCCTTCGCACAAAGCAGAAAACTGGTGAGCCAGTGATCCCACGGGGGGTGTATAGCCAGAAGGGGAGGGGCCTTACACTTTTTAGTGTAATTGCTTTGTGTGGCCTCCGGAGGCAGTGCTATACACCCAATCGTCTGGGTCTCCCAATGGAGCGCCGAAGAAAGACTGGGAGATAGACCTAGAAAAGGACTCTACCCAAGCCGGGGGCTCAGCCACAGGAGCAGGAGCAGCCTGAGAGACCACTGGGGGGGCAATTCCAGGCTGTGGCACCGCCAAGTTAGAGCAGACATCACAATGAGGATAGGTGCTCGGTTCAGGCAGCAGGAGCTTACACGCAGCGCATACAGCATAAAGCTTTGGAGCCTTGCTCCTCGTGTGAGACATGCTGCTGGAGTGGGGGCTCTGCCAGAGAATGAACCCCAGAGAGTATATACAGAGGTCCACAACCAGAGCCGGTTGTGGCTTACCAGACCGCTGTGCTGTGCAGAGCGGTGTTGTGTGCCCTCCAGATCCCGAAGCCCAGACCCCCAAACACAGCACCTCAGCAGGGATGCAGAACGCAGACCAACGCTGAGAGAACTCTGAGAAAATGGCCGCCGGAGCGAAGAGAGGGGGCGGGACTTGCATAAAGAGCGGGATCTGGAGAGCCATAGAGACCTACAGGGGAGGAGACAAGCACAGCAGTGGGGAGTGTCCCTCCCCTGTGCAGAACGGCCGCCGGGAGGAGCCGCGCTGTCCCTCTGCATGAGTGACATGCTAGGGCAGTGAAACGAAACTAGGCCTCCGGCGAAGCCGGGGCCTAAATTTGAGCGACGAGGCAGACGTGCAGGCACCATCGGCGCGGTTCTCGGGCGACAGCTAGAGAACCCGCTGGAAATGTCAGAAAATACAATAAGCACACTCTCCCCCAACAATAAAGCACAGGGACCCCCAAATATAAACGTCTCAGGTACTTAGCTGCTGAGATGCAGGGCCATGTCCCTGGGGATGAGTGCTCCGGTCCAGCAGGGTCCTGAAGGGCTGCGGATGGAGACCGGTCTCCTGCCAAGCATGGAGACCGCGCTGGCTCCCACTTCAAGCCAGAGCCCAGGAGGGATGGTTAAAGAGCACGGCATGTAAGGCTCCAGCCTAGGAAATCAACCTTACAACACCGTGGGGTGAGAAGGGACATGCCGGGAGTCCAGACGTGGACCCGCACTTCTTTAAACTCATTCCAAAAGGGAAAATCATATGAGAATGCATGTGTGGATGTATGCCTCCTGAACACAAAGCGATAAACTGGCTGGGTCTGCTCACCAGAGGGTGTATAAGCTCAGAGGGAGGAGCTACACTAAGTGTAGTACTTTGTGTGTCCTCCGGAGGCAGAAGCTAAACACCCATGGTCTGGGTCTCCCAAAGGAACGATAAAGAAAAGCTGAATAAAAAATAAGTATAGAAATATACATATAAACACATACACACACTTTATTAAATGTATCTAAAGCATACAAAATAAAAAAAAAAAAAGAAGAAGAACACGCATTTCTAGCTCCATCTATATGCTTATTCTAATACTCACAGCTTCCTTCCACTTCATGAATTCACTTTCTGTGAACTCCTGATTGGACACAAATTCCAAACGGAATACTCTCTGGTCGCTCCCATGCCTATAATACCATGGAAGTAGAAGTGAATATTCATTCAGGTGATGGAGATGGTTACGTGCCCCATATCGGGGAAGTCTTACCGCAGCTGCAGGCCTTTGTTCGTCCTCGTGCCGCCCAGCTGGTAAACTTTTGCAGTTTCCACTACGCCAGTGATTTCAGCCACCTGAGAAAGAAAGACATCACATGTGTAAAAGCTGCACAGGACAGGTGCCACATATGTGCAGATTTGTTTGTGTGACCCCGCTCCTCAGTCATTGGCATGAATGCTGATTTCTGCACCCCTACTGTAGAAGCGGGCAGCATGGTAAAGCCAGATTGAGTCCTCTCCACGGTAGAACTTTTGGCTCCAGGGAGGGGAGGAGGGGTGAAGTTATCACTTAACGCTATCCAGAGGCCGGACGCACGGCTTACCCTGTACACAGGTTTGCTGTTGTGATTGCCAATCCCGATCCGTACGAAGCATCCGGACACAGTCTTGGCGAAAAAGGGCATGTGGCACCAACGCTCCAACTTATGGCGCGACAGGCGAACTTTATTCAGTTCTTCAGGTAAGGAAACGGGTAATGACTTGGGTGGAATTTCTTCTGTTCTGATGATCGGAGAAGAATGATATTTAGAGTTATTCACTGCTTCCCCGATCCGCTGCTCATTTACCATAAGGCCTAAGAGACACGGCATGAAAAGCGGACCGAGTGGAGTGTGATAAAACGTCGCATTCCACTCGGACCAATTCTAGCATGTGTTTCAGCACACGAGCGATTATTTTCTCTGCCCCAATAGGACCGAGAGAACAATCACAGTATGCTGCGATTGTAATGTGAGACTCATTCCTCTCGCACCCATTCAAGTCTATGGGGGAGAGAAAAATTGCACTGCACTCGCAGTACACCAGTGTACCACGAGTGCAGGGCGAGAATGGCAATAGCCAACAACGGAGGAGAGAAGGAGAGAAATCCCTCCCTCCCCTCCTCCGCGCCGGCCCGCCCCCCACAGCTGAGGTCCGATCGCATGATCGGACATCAGTCGCAGTGACACTCGCATGACACTCAGCTTCTGCTGTGCTGCCAGCGCGAGCCGAGTGTCATGCGAGGATCGCAGTAGTGCCCCGTGTGGCCCCGGCCTAAGGATCGGACTGAAACACTTACTCCATCTCGTCTTCAGAAGAGGACGACGATCTAGAGGAATGGTCGCTCTTCTCGCTAGACTTCTCATCTTCTTCCTCCTCTTCATCATCGGAGTAAACTTCACTCGTCTTTAGAGGCTGCTTACGAGCAATAAGCTCAGCTTTAAAAATAAAAAAAATAAAATTAAAATTAGACGAAAATCATACTAAAATTTTATACTGTCTCAATGGTTGATAGAATTAGATGGGTCCGGTCTCCAATCATTGTACCCATGTGAATCAAGCCTTCACTGTCTATGTGGTGGCCTAATAGAGCAGTAGACCATAAATAGAGAGGTAGAAGGCAAACAAGACCACCGGCCCAATCTCACAAGGGTGTATCTGGTTATCATTGAGATCCCAGTGGTCGGACTCCTTCTAAACTACCAATTCTCAACGATCCTCTAAAACTGGTTCTCTCTTTATAGTCAGGAGCTCAATCGTCAAGACAACTTCTGCCCATAAGCCCTATTAACGTATATGGCAAGGTGACTAATAACCACTGAGCCACCATACAGTACATCACCCACCGGGCTCCAGCAATGTCAAGTCCATGCGGTCACATCCGGCACATCGTACCTGTCTTGTTCTTTCTTTTCTCTCTCTCCAGTCGCAGTTCCTCCATCGCTTGGGACTTCTTGTCCAATTTCTCGTCTCTCTTGGAGCGTCTCTCCTTATTATGGGACGTAACCTTTATTAAAAGAAAAGAAAATTATTAAATATAAAATTTCTACAGTTCTTCTATCCCACAACAGACTTTCGTCAAGTTTGTTGAATACAAATAGTGTGTAATCTGCACACTGTTATGATTCGGATTTGCTAGCAGAAACAAGAGGTCACCATTTTCACCAAAAGTATCTACTTACAGTAACCTCATGATTAGATTCTCAACCACGTCTCAGAAGCAGATGAGAATCTAGTCGAGAAGTGACAATCAGGCAAATTTGTGGTCATGTGACAACATCTCCAGCCGAATCCTAACAGTATGCATATTACACACTATTAGTATTCATCAGGCCGCACTGAAGTGGATAATGACAGTTTTGCATCCCGTGGATATCGGCTTTGTACCTGAGCCTGGGCTTCCAGGATATGCGTTTGCTTCTTCTTTTCTTGCTCTTCATCGTGCTTTTTCTTTTTCTCTTTCTTTTCCTTGCGCTTTGCAGTTTTCAGCTTCTTCTTAATCTCAAACCTACACCACAAAAAAAAAAAAAAAAAAAAAAATTAGAAAAAAAACCTGATAGCAATAAGAATTAAAAAACACGACTGTTGTCCGTCCATGATGTTTTATGGGCGCCAATTTTTGTGACATTGCCAACCCTCCCTACAATGACTGGAGCGGCATGAATATGTTCGTTCCCCTTCTCCTTAACCCTTTACTTATACAGATAAGATCGTACCGTCTTTTAAGCACTTCTCGTTTCTCAATCCGGTTAAATAACTCTTGCTCTCGTTCCTTCTCGGTCATCTGCTCCAGGCGCGCTCTATCCTCATCGTCGCCCATAAGGTCATCTCCGTATCCATCGCAAAACTCCTCTTCCTCCGAAGAGGAGTCCGAATCCGAACTCGAGGAAGAACTGTTACTGTCAGAGTCTGAGACTTCACCTGGAAGAAGAATTTACAAAATATGGGAGACCTTTAATTAGCACAGGTCTCGTTACGCGACTTCTACAAATGCAACGATAAAGGTATATTCTTGTTTTATTTTTAATTGGGCAAAAAGAAGGGAATTTTGTTTACTTACCGTAAATTCCTTTTCTTCTAGCTCCTATTGGGAGACCCAGACAATTGGGTGTATAGCTTCTGCCTCCGGAGGCCACACAAAGTATTACACTTTAAAAGTGTAAACCCCTCCCCTCTGCCTATACACCCTCCCGTGCATCACGGGCTCCTCAGTTTTGGTGCAAAAGCAGGAAGGAGGAAACTTATAAATTGGTCTAAGGTAAATTCAATCCGAAGGATGTTCGGAGAACTGAACCATGAACCAAAAGAACAATTCAACATGAACAACATGTGTACACAAAAGAACAACAGCCCGAAGGAAACAGGGGCGGGTGCTGGGTCTCCCAATAGGAGCTAGAAGAAAAGGAATTTACGGTAAGTAAACAAAATTCCCTTCTTCTTTGTCGCTCCATTGGGAGACCCAGACAATTGGGACGTCCAAAAGCAGTCCCTGGGTGGGTAAAAGAATACCTCGATAAAAAGAGCCGAAAACGGCCCCCTCTTACAGGTGGGCAACCGCCGCCTGAAGGACTCGCCTACCTAGGCTGGCATCTGCCGAAGCAGAGGCATGCACCTGATAGTGTTTCGTGAAAGTGTGCAGACTAGACCAGGTAGCCGCCTGACACACCTGCTGAGCCGTAGCCCGGTGCCGCAATGCCCAGGACGCACCCACGGCTCTGGTAGAATGGGCTTTCAGCCCTGAAGGAACCGGAAGCCCAGAAGAACGGTAGGCTTCAAGAATCGGTTCCTTGATCCACCGAGCCAAGGTTGACTTGGACGCCTGCGACCCTTTACGCTGGCCAGCGACAAGAACAAAGAGCGCATCTGAACGGCGCAGGGCCGCCGTGCGAGACACGTAGAGCCGGAGTGCTCTCACTAGATCTAACAAGTGCAAATCCTTTTCACATTGGTGAACTGGATGAGGGCAAAATGAAGGTAAGGAAATATCCTGATTGAGATGAAAAGGGGATACCACCTTAGGGAGGAATTCCGGGACCGGACGCAGAACCACCTTATCCTGGTGAAAAACCAGGAAAGGGGCTTTGCATGACAACGCTGCTAGCTCCGACACTCTACGGAGCGATGTAACCGCCACTAGAAAAGCCACCTTATGCGAAAGACGTGATAGAGAGACATCTCGCAGCGGCTCGAAAGGTGGTTTCTGAAGAGCCCTTAGCACTCTGTTAAGATCCCAAGGTTCCAGCGGACGCTTGTAAGGTGGGACTATGTGGCAAACTCCCTGCAGGAACGTGCGGACCTGCGGAAGTCTGGCTAGACGCTTTTGAAAAAACACAGAAAGCGCCGAAACATGTCCCTTGAGAGAGCCGAGAGACAAACCCTTGTCCATTCCGGATTGAAGGAAGGAAAGAAAGGTGGGTAAGGCAAATGGCCAGGGGGTAAAACCCTTATCAGAGCACCAGGATAAGAAGATCCTCCAAGCCCTGTGATAGATCTTGGCGGACGTTGGTTTCCTGGCCTGTCTCATAGTGGCAATGACATCTTGAGATAACCCTGAAGACGCTAGGATCCAGGACTCAATGGCCACACAGTCAGGTTGAGGGCCGCAGAATTCAGATGGAAAAATGGCCCTTGAGACAGCAAGTCTGGTCGGTCTGGGAGTGCCCACGGTTAACCCACCGTGAGGTGCCACAGATCCGGGTACCACGACCTCCTCGGCCAGTCTGGAGCGACGAGGATGGCGCGGCGGCAGTCGGACCTGATCTTGCGTAACACTCTGGGCAGCATTGCCAGAGGAGGAAACACGTAAGGTAGTCGAAACTGCGACCAATCCTGAACTAATGCGTCCGCCGCCAGAGCTCTGTGATCTTGAGACCGTGCCATGAATGCCGGGACTTTGTTGTTGTGCCGAGACGCCATGAGATCGACGTCCGGCGTTCCCCAGCGGCAACAGATCTCTTGAAACACGTCCGGGTGAAGAGACCATTCCCCTGCGTCCATGCCCTGGCGACTGAGGAAGTCTGCTTCCCAGTTTTCTACGCCCGGGATGTGAACTGCGGAGATGGTGGATGCTGTGGCCTCCGCCCACAGCAGAATCCGCCGAACTTCCTGGAAGACTTGACGGCTGCGCGTACCGCCCTGATGGTTGATGTACGCGACCGCCGTGGCGTTGTCCGACTGTATGTGGATCTGCCTGCCCTCGAGCCACCGATGGAACGCCTTCAGGGCTAGATACACTGCCCTTATCTCCAGAACATTGATCTGAAGGGAGGACTCTGTCGGAGTCCAGGTTCCCTGAGCCCTGTGGTGGAGAAAAACCGCTCCCCACCCTGACAGACTCGCGTCCGTCGTGACCACAGCCCAGGATGGGGGCAGGAAGGATTTTCCCTTCGACAGAGAAGTGGGAAGAAGCCACCACTGAAGAGAGGTTTTGGCTGCCAGGGAAAGAGAGACGTTCCTGTCTAGGGACGTCGACCTCCTGTCCCATTTGCGGAGAATGTCCCATTGGAGTGGACGCAGATGAAACTGCGCAAAGGGGACTGCCTCCATTGCTGCCACCATCTTCCCCAGGAAGTGCATGAGGCGCCTCAAGGGGTGTGACTGGGCCCGAAGAAGAGAGAGTGCACCCCTGTCTGCAGAGAACGCTGTTTGTCCAGCGGTAGCTTGACTATCGCTGAGAGAGTATGAAACTCCATCCCAAGGTAAGTCAGTGATTGGGTCGGTGTCAGTTTTGACTTTTGGAAATTGATGATCCACCCGAATCTCTGGAGAGTCTCCAGAGCCACGGTCAGGCTGTGTTGACATGCCACCCGGGAGGGTGCTTTGACTAGGAGATCGTCCAAGTAAGGGATCACCGAGTGGCCTTGAGAGTGTAGGACCGCCACAACGGATGCAATGACCTTGGTGAAGACCCGTGGGGCTGTCGCCAGGCCGAACGGCAGTGCCACAAACTGAAGGTGTTCGTCCCCGATGGCGAAACTCAGGAAGCGTTGATGCTCTGGTGCGATCGGCACATGGAGATAAGCATCCCTGATGTCGATTGATGCTAGGAAGTCTCCTTGGGACATCGAAGCGATGACCGAGCGGAGAGATTCCATGCGAAACCGTCTGGTTCTCACATGTCTGTTGAGCAGTTTGAGGTCCAGAACGGGACGGAATGATCCGTCCTTTTTTGGCACCACGAACAAGTTGGAGTAAAACCCGCGACCACGTTCCTGAAGGGGAACGGGGATCACAACTCCTTCTGTCTTCAGAGTGTTCACCGCCTGAAAAAGTGCCTCGGCTCGCTCGGGGGGCGGAGATGTTCTGAAGAAACGAGTCGGGGCACGAGAGCTGAACTCTATCCTGTAACCGTGAGACAGAATGTCTCTCACCCATCGGTCTTGGACATTTGGCCACCAGGCGTCGCAAAAGCGGGAGAGCCTGCCACCGACCGAGGATGCGGTTTGGGGAGGCCGAAAGTCATGAGGAGGCCGCCTTGCAGACGGTGCCTCCGGCGGCCTTTGGAGGACGTGACTTAGACCGCCATGAATAAGAGTTCCTCTGGCCCTTCTGTGGCCTGTTGGACGAGGAAGGTTGGGACCTGGCTGAGGGCCGAAAGGACCGAAACCTCGATTGAATTTTCCGTTGCTGAGGTCTGTTTGGCTTGGACTGGGGTAAGGACGAGTCCTTTCCCTTGGATTGCTTAATAATTTCATCCAATCGCTCGCCAAACAATCGGTCGCCGGAAAATGGCAAACCGGTTAAGAACTTCTTGGAAGCAGAGTCTGCCTTCCATTCGCGTAGCCACATGGCCCTGCGGACTGCCACCGAATTGGCGGACGCTACCGCTGTACGGCTAGCAGAGTCCAGGACGGCATTCATGGCGTAGGATGAAAATACCGACGCCTGAGAAGTCAAGGACGCAACTTGCGGAGCAGAGGTACGTGTGACCGCATTAATCTCAGACAGACAAGCTGAGATAGCTTGGAGTGCCCACACGGCTGCGAAGGCCGGGGCAAAAGACGCGCCTGTGGCTTCATAGATGGATTTCATCAGGAGCACTATCTGCCTGTCAGTGGCATCTTTGAGCGATGAACCATCTGCCACTGATACTACGGATCTAGCCGCCAGTCTAGAGACTGGAGGATCCACCTTGGGACATTGAGCCCAACCCTTAACTACGTCAGAGGGGAAGGGGTAACGTATGTCATTAAGGCGCTTAGTAAAGCGTTTGTCCGGAAATGCTCTGTGCTTCTGGACAGCCTCTCTGAAGTTAGAGTGATCGAAAAACGCACTCCGTGTACGTTTGGGAAACCTAAACTGGTGCTTTTCCTGCTGCGAATCCGACTCCTCTATAAGTGGAGTTGGGGGAGAAAGATCTAGCACCTGGTTGATGGACGCTATAAGGTCATTTACTATGGCGTCCCCTTCAGGTGTATCAAGATTGAGAGCAACGTCAGGATCAGAGCCCTGAGCTGCGACCTCCGCTTCATCCTCCAGAGAGTCCTCATGCTGAGACCCCAAACAGCGTGATGAAGTCGGGGAAGATTCCCAGCGAGCCCGCTTAGCCGGTCTGGGACTGCGGTCCGTGCCGGAGTCCTCCCCGTGAGACATAGGGGCCACCCCAGGAGCACGCTGCGGCGCAGCCCGAGAGGGGCCTGGGGGCGATGATCCTACAGTGCCCGGGGCCTGTGTAAGGACCGGTCTGGACTGCAAGGCTTCTAGTATCTTAGCAGACCATTTGTCCATAGACTGAGCCATGGATTGTGAAAGTGACTCAGTTTCTCAGCCAAAACTGCAAACTCTGTCCCTGCCACCTGGATAGGGGCAGCCGGCGGTTCTACCTGAGCCGAGGGTCCCACCAGTGCCCGAGGCTCCGGCTGAGCGAGTGCAACAGGGGCCGAGCATTGCTCACAGTGAGGGTAGGTGGAACCTGCAGGTAACATAGCCGCACAAGAGGTACAGGTTGCAAAATAACCCTGTGTCTTGGCACCCTTGCTCCTTGTGAATGACATGCTGTTGTCTCCTAGGAGAGTGATCACTGAGGGTATATAGCCAAAAGCAAAAACAATGCGGCCGAACAGAGAAAATGTATACAGATATATATATAAATATATACACTTCGGCACCCCAGGGGGACCAGCACCGGGTGACCGGTGTGGCTTACCGACCGCCCAAGCGGTTGTGTGTCCACCAGATTCCCTGCCTTGGGCCTCCCAGAGCTGCAGAGCTCGTTCCTGAAATCCTCCACCGGCAGAATGATTGTAAAAATGGCTGCCGGAGCTCTCAGGGGAGGAGGGGGCCGTGGGCGGCGACTAATAAAGTGCGGGAATCTGGTGCCCCACAGTGATCAGTGAGGGGGGGAGGAGGACACTAAAGTATGCTCCAGCCCTCACTGTCGACTTCAGGTCGACCGTCCCGCCCTTACCCCTGACAGGCAGGCCCGGGGGCGGGAGTTATAGTACTAGGCCGCAGAAGCCGGGGACTAAATTTAATACCGCGGCCGACAAACAGGCACGGTCGGCGCGGTAGTCCCGGTCGCCATAAAAATACAGCAGCCGCTGCAGTGTCTGTGACACGAGCGCTCCATACACCGTCCCCAAGGGGACACATAGTACCTTTTGGATGCAGGGCCTGTCCCTGATGATATTAAGTCTCCTGTCCGGCAGATTCCCACAGGGGCTGCGGAGGGAGCCCGGTCCCAGTGGATGGATGACCGGTTAGGATCCCACTTCTCCCAGAGCCTCTAAGGGATGGGGAAGGAAAAACGGGAAGTGGCTCCAGCCTCTGTACCCGCAATGGGTACCTCAACCTTAACAGCACCGCCGACTTAGTGGGGTGAGAAGGGAGCATGTCGGGGGCCCTGGGGCCCTCTTTTCTTCCATCCGATATAATCAGCAGCTGCTGCTGACTAAAATGTGGAGCTTGAGTGAATGTTGTGCCTCCTTCAACACAAAGCATAAAAACTGAGGAGCCAGTGATGCACGGGAGGGTGTATAGGCAGAGGGGAGGGGTTACACTTTTTAAAGTGTAATACTTTGTGTGGCCTCCGAAGGCAGAAGCTATACACCCAATTGTCTGGGTCTCCCAATGGAGCGACAAAGAAAGAAGTAATTTGAACTTATGTTTTTGTTTCCTTCCATCGTATTTACTAGTCTTCTTATGGGGTTTGAAGCTGTGATTTTCTAATCGATTGTGATGTACAGTGCAGTGCATTAGCACTGCAAAGTATAGCAAAAAAAATCACGATCTTCAAATAATGCCAGGCTAACTGCTAGCTTTCACAGAAGAGCACTGATAGACCACAGGGGTCATCAGCAGACCCAGTGTGTTACTATTCCATCGGCGCCCCGTGACCACATCACTGGCACGCCAATGAAGCATACAATGACGCGATCCCGCTGCTAGCAAGCTGTATATGCAGAGGCCAGAGATTGACAGCCGCATCTACTAAGTTAGCAGACGCGGGCTTAGTTACACTCCTCCCACAGCAGTGGCCACTAAACCAAGTACCAACTGGCAGCTTTCCCTCTCCAGAGCTGACATTACCTAATCAGGGGGGCGCTGGACCCAAACTATATATCCTACGGAAAGGTCAATCCTGGACAACCACTCTAAAAGTGCTACCAGCCTGTAGACAGGTGACAGGCGGGGAGGGGACGGGGAGGCGCCCGCTGCCGAGAGGTCACAGGCAGGGAGGGGACGGGGAGGCGCCCACTGCTGAGGTCACAGGCGGGGAGGGGACGGGGAGGCGCCCGCTGCCGAGAGGTCACAGGCGGGGAGGGGATGGGGAGGCGCCCGCTGCAGACAGGTCACAGGCAGGGAGGCGCCCGCTGCAGAGAGGTCAGAGGCGGGGAGGGGACGGGGAGGCGTCCGCTGCACAGAGGTCACAGGCGGGGAAGGGGGGGTGCGTCCGCTCACGGACAGATCACAGGCAGGAGGAGGGGAGGCGCCCGATGCAGAGAGTTCAGTGGTGGGGGAGGCGCCTGCTGCAGGCAGGTCACAGTCGGTGGGGGGCGCCCGCTGCAGAGAGTTCAGTGGTGGGGGGCTGGCTTCGGCTTGTGGAGGTACACCCATTTGTCCAAATTTCTAACCCTTATGAAGCTTCGTATTCACCTTCCTCAGGTGCAGAGCTCTCCCCCGAGCTGTCCTTTCCAGAGCTCCCCGAGGAGGCGCCTTTGTTAGTCGTCTTTTTCATTGACGCTTTTTTGTCAAGTCCTTTTCCAGGTTTTCCTTTTTTCTTATTTTTCACTCCTCCAACAGTCCACTAAGAAGCACAATTGAAAAGTTAGGGCATTTTTGTCACCTTGCCCCCGTAACAAATAAAAAGATCCGGTTACAAATACTCACTTCATCGTCGCTGTCGGAGGTTTCGGAGTCGGAGGTTGCGGCAGGCTTGCTCACTGGTGGCTGCTCCTTCTCCTCAGAGTCGCTCCTCTTGCGCTTAGCAAGGGACAGCAGCTCCTGAAAGGCAAAAAATAGATTAGGTTTTTGGAAGGTGAAGACGGGAGGGTTAATATAGGGGCATGAAAACCAGAAAGTGCAGACAAACAATGTCCCAGCAATGCCACCAGGATTTTATTCCCCTTGGTTATAATTTTGTAAAAGATCTAAATAAAAACTGAGAAATACGTAAAAAAAAAAACCTCTGCGCATCTCAGAAAAAAAAAATCAGCCGTGTCCCCGCTCCTGTATATGCCAGCATCAGCAGGAGCCCCCTGCCTCCAACACATCTGCAGATTGAGCCAAAAAAAACCTGCGGCGGCAGCCTCCCCCCTCTCGCCCCATCTGCGGCAGGAGCGGCCTCCCCCCTCTCGCCCCATCTGCGGCAGGAGCGGCCTCCCCCCTCTCGCCCCATCTGCGGCAGGAGCGGCCTCCCCCCTCTCGCCCCATCTGCGGCAGGAGCGGCCTCCCCCCTCTCGCCCCATCTGCGGCAGGAGCGGCCTCCCCCCTCTCGCCCCATCTGCGGCAGGAGCGGCCTCCCCCCTCTCGCCCCATCTGCGGCAGGAGCCTCCTCCCCCCTCTCGCCCCATCTGCGGCAGGAGCCTCCCCCCTCTCGCCCCATCTGCGGCAGGAGCCTCCCCCCTCTCGCCCCATCTGCGGCAGGAGCCTCCCCCTCCCACCCCATCTGCAGCAGGAGCCCCCCCTCCCACCCCATCTGCAGCAGGAGCCTCCCCCTCCAGGAAATTCAGATAAGATACCCATATGGCCAAGAATGAGAACAATTCGTTTTAATGAAGTTCTTACTCCTCGCGGTTTTCTATGGTCATTGGTGGTGTACAGACAGTGGGCTTAAAGGGAACCCGTCAGGTCCAATATGCAGCCAGAACCACGAGCAGGTCTGTGCATACTGCTAATCCCTGCCTAAGTGTCCCTCTATACACTAGCATGATTGAAAGCCGGGGTCATGCACACTGAGCCGAAATCCAGCATCGGACGTGATGGCAGACGTAGAGGAGAGGAAGATCATCCGGTGACGCTGCGGATTCATTAGCATGTTAGCACGACTACAAGGGTGAACTAACATGCTAATGAGGCTGACTAGCCAGGGAAGCCACGCCCAGGGGACTAGTCCCCGAGCTCTAAGATAAAATCTTTAGAAATACTTTGTCTATTGATCTCTTTATCTATGCTAGTGTATACAGGGACAGGCAGGGATTAGCAATATACCCCCAGAACTGCTCCTGGTGCTGCATATTACACCCCGACAGGTTCCCTTTAAAGATCTGTACTAAGTTGGTCAATGACAGTGCTCGGCACCATACGCCATGACTGGAGCAATACTGCACATGCTCGACTTTCACTCCATTCAGCTGGGGCTCTGCTGAGGGTCTCCGTATCAGTGGGGTCCCCTGGGATCAGCACTTTGTCACCCATCTTCTGGGGCCGCTGATGTGTATACAGTAACTAGTAGAGTAATGCCCCAATTTAAGGGATCCGGTCACACAGACGACCATCCCACCCAGTGACATCCTAATACCAAGTCCCTTCATTTTGGCTCTCAGCAGCTGACTGCAGCATGAGCGACCGAGCAGCAGAAGAATAATGATAGGACGGGCAGCTTTTATTAGATAGGGCATGGGGGGGGGGGGGGGGGGGAGATGGGCATACAGGTGGGGGGGCAGACAGACATATTCTAAAACCACTGCCCCCCTATAATACCTGATAGCTAAGGGGCATATTTTGTGATCTCCTATTGAACTGACTGGATCTTAGAGATACAAGGTCCCACACCAATGGTCTACCCTGCAAATGTCATCACTTTTTAAAGGGATTGTCCCATCCTCATAATTGGGTAAAATTGCTTAAGAGCTTGTTTATAAAAATGTGCAGCTTATTAAGTCTCCAGTACAGAGGGATGCGTTATTGTTTATTTCTCATCGCCTAGGTAACCGGCCACCTATGCAGTCAGGCTGCAGATCTCCGGACAAGCAAATATTGGAGCTCCCCTAAAAGACGACTTGAAGGATCTGTGCATTCATGTCCGCCTCTAGTCTTTGGGGAGGTAGGGGGCCTGATCTGGAAGTAGGGTACACCCCAGGAATGGTGACTGCTGGGACCCTCACTAATCCTGAGCAGCAGAGCTGACGTAGCCCCGCAGCCTCATCAGATATGTCCGCTCACCCTCTGAGGCTTCGCGCCTTTCGAAATGATGTGGAGGAACTGTGCAGGGAATATACAGTGTAGTGCTGCCAATCTCAAGCTCATGGGGGTCCAAAAAGAGACCCCAGCGATCAATAGGTGATGGCATATCCCACTAATGAGAGAAAACCGCATTTAAAGCGCCATTTCCATGAGACGGTAGCGCTTTAAATACAATGTATGAATTCGGAGATTTCAAGGTGCCTAAGTCAGCCGCCGGCCCTTAAACTGGAGCTACATGGTGACTTATGTAGAGGCCAAAACTGAGAACCTGGAGCCCGGGCCGCCGCCAGGAGGAGCTGTCAGACCCTGGGGCCCGGGCCGCCGCCAGGAGGAGCTGTCAGACCCTGGGGCCCGGGCCGCCGCCAGGAGGAGCTGTCAGACCCTGGGGCCCGGGCCGCCGCCAGGAGGAGCTGTCAGACCCTGGGGCCCGGGCCGCCGCCAGGAGGAGCTGTCAGACCCTGGGGCCCAGACCGCCGCCAGGAGGAGCTGTCAGACCCTGGTGTCCAGACCGCCGCCAGGAGGAGCTGTCAGACCCTGGTGTCCAGACCGCCGCCAGGAGGAGCTGTGAGAACCTGGTGTCCAGACCAGCGCCAGGAGGAGCTGTGAGACCCTGGGGTCCAGACCAGCGCCAGGAGGAGCTGTGAGACCCTGGGGTCCAGACCAGCGCCAGGAGGAGCTGTGAGACCCTGGGGTCCAGACCAGCGCCAGGAGGAGCTGTGAGACCCTGGGGTCCAGACCAGCGCCAGGAGGAGCTGTGAGACCCTGGGGTCCAGACCAGCGCCAGGAGGAGCTGTGAGACCCTGGGGTCCAGACCAGCGCCAGGAGGAGCTGTGAGACCCTGGGGTCCAGACCAGCGCCAGGAGGAGCTGTGAGACCCTGGGGTCCAGACCAGCGCCAGGAGGAGCTGTGAGACCCTGGGGTCCAGACCAGCGCCAGGAGGAGCTGTGAGACCCTGGGGTCCAGACCAGCGCCAGGAGGAGCTGTGAGACCCTGGGGTCCAGACCAGCGCCAGGAGGAGCTGTGAGACCCTGGGGTCCAGACCAGCGCCAGGAGGAGCTGTGAGACCCTGGGGTCCAGACCAGCGCCAGGAGGAGCTGTGAGACCCTGGGGTCCAGACCAGCGCCAGGAGGAGCTGTGAGACCCTGGGGTCCAGACCAGCGCCAGGAGGAGCTGTGAGACCCTGGGGTCCAGACCAGCGCCAGGAGGAGCTGTGAGACCCTGGGGTCCAGACCAGCGCCAGGAGGAGCTGTGAGACCCTGGGGTCCAGACTAGCGCCAGGAGGAGCTGTGAGACCCTGGGGTCCAGACCGCCGCCAGGAGGAGCTGTGAGACCCTGGGGTCCAGACCGCCGCCAGGAGGAGCTGTGAGACCCTGGGGTCCAGACCGCCGCCAGGAGGAGCTGTGAGACCCTGGGGTCCAGACCACCGCCAGGAGGAGCTGTGAGACCCTGGGGTCCAGACCGCCGCCAGGAGGAGCTGTGAGACCCTGGGGTCCAGACCGCCGCCAGGAGGAGCTGTGAGAACCTGGGGTCCAGGCCGCTGCTTGGAGGAACCATTAGAGCTATAGAAGCTATCAGAGCCTGGGGTGAAAGCCATTGCCAGGAGGAGCTATCAGAGCCTGGGGTGAAAGCCATTGCCAGGAGGAGCTATCAGAGCCTGGGGTGAAAGCCATTGCCAGGAGGAGCTATCAGAGCCTGGGGTCTAGGCCGCTGCCAGGGGGACCTATCAGAGCCCCGCAGATTGATGGAATTGCCCTGGAATCCCCCTCTATCACAATGGTGTGTAGAAAGCCCAGAGCCACAGCCGCCCGCACAGAGCGCACGGCGCCCACATAAAGGCTCCAGTGCGCCCCGCAGCCCGGGCCCGGGAGAAGGTGACTTGGCCCAGGTCGGACGTGCGCCACAATGCAGCATCGGTCGCTCACCTGATCCAGGTTGTCATCGCTGCCGCTATCGTCCGTGTCGGAGTCGATCACTATCCGGTTCTTCCGCTTCTTCACCATGACTGCAGCCTGAGTGCAGCACGGCCGCGGCGCCGGAACCTCGACCAGCACGGACACGACTGCGCATGCGTACGACTCCACAGATTCTAAGCCCCACCCCTGGATATTGTGACGCCAGAACGTACAGAAGAATAAAAACAAAACAATAAAAAAAACGCATCCGAACGCGGGCGAGACGCGCGTGTGAATACACACTGTGATAAACACGTGACCTGTAATCACTTCTCTGTAATAGTGAGGCTGTAGCAATTGTATCATCGATTGTGTTGTATCGGCTAAGACGAGAGCAATCGAGCGCCTACATGACCGTGTTCCCAGCTCTGCGGGCGGGAAGGTGCTGCCATCTTCTGGATGGAGGCTGGTATTACACGTTGGAGCTGATTTTACCCTTTTGATGAGGTTTTCTCTAGCACACTATTTTTTTTGTTTGTTGTTTTTTTTTTTAGTAATTTTGGAGATAAAAACTCTCCAACTCCTCTTCCAAAAGTATGTACATTACTAATACCATCATAAGATTGCATGTTCAATGAGGGACTAATAAATATTGCAAAAAAAAGTTTTTAAGTGTCCTAAAAAATTCTTCCCAAAATCCCAGTTTATTCAATTAAAAAAAGTTTCAAAAATATAAATGGAGCATAAAAACATCACATATGTTGGTATTGTCGTGTTCGTATTGACATGGACTATAGGCCACGTTCACACACTGAGTATTTGGTGAGGTTTTTTACCTCAGTATTTGGTCAGTATGTTACCTCAGTATTTGGTCAGTATGTTACCTCAGTATTTGGTCAGTATGTTACCTCAGTATTTGGTCAGTATGTTACCTCAGTATTTGGTCAGTATGTTACCTCTGCGGTATGTTACCAACTGCGGTGCTAGTTGGCCCGGTGGGCAGCGCTGTTCTCAGGGAACAGCGACTTTTCTCTTGGCCATCTTGTTCCTCTGTCTTCTGAAGCCTGTGTGCATGACGCGTCCTCGTCATACAGACTCGCCGACACTGAGGTCCTGCGCAGGCGCACTACAATGCTTTGATCTGCCCTGAGCAGGGCAGATCAAAGTGCACCTGCGCAGGACCTCAGTGCCGGCGAGTGTGTATGATGAGGACGCGTCATGGACACAGGCTTCAGAAGACAGAGGAGCAAGATTGCCGAGAGAGGAGGCGCCGGTCCCTGAGAACAGCGCTGCGCACCGGGCCAACCAGCACCGCAGCGACCGGTTTAGGTGAGTATTATAAAGTGTTTTTTATGTTCTCACAGTGGCCTGGGCTCTTATATACAGCATGTTAGAATACTGTATATAAGAGCCCACTGGTGGTGGTCGCAGCTTATAGGCCATAAAACTGGTGACAGGTTCCCTTTAAACACACACCATGCGCACAAGGCCTTAGACCACATTCACACACTGAGTATTTGGTGAGGGTTTTTTTTACCTCAGTATTTGGTGAGCTTTTTACCTCAGTATTTGGTGAGTTTTTACCTCAGTATTTGGTGAGTTTTTACCTCAGTATTTGGTGAGCTTTTAACCTCAGTATTTGTTGAGGGGTTTTTACAACAGTATTTGTTGTTTTTTACCTCAGTATTTGGTGAGCTTTTAACCTCAGTATTTGTTGAGGGGTTTTTTTACAACAGTATTTGTTGTTTTTTACCTCAGTATTTGGTGAGTTTTTACCTCAGTATTTGGTGAGCTTTTAACCTCAGTATTTGTTGAGGGGTTTTTTTACAACAGTATTTGTTGTTTTTTACCTCAGAATTTGGTGAGCTTTTTACTTCAGTATTTGGGCCCCCTTCACACGTCAATGATTCCGGTTTTCATACGTACCGGAGACACGGACATACCAGACCCATTAAAATCAATGGGTCTGCGCCCACATCCCTGTTTTCTCACAGACGGGTATCTCTGTGGAGCACACGCGTGTCCTTATGTTCCACACGGCGACATGTATGTTTTTCTTCAGCAGCACTGGTGTCACGCGGACGACACACTGATATGATCTGTGTGACACGTACTGAAGAAAACACATGTCTTTGAAAGAAGACTCACTTATCTCCAGCGCTGCTGCCTTCGGCGCTGCTTTCACTTGCTTCCGAGCCCCCGCTCAATATGCTCACGCATATTCACTGCACCATGGACTGGATGCAGCAGCGCTGGACAAAGCAGCAAGGGGGACAGGTAAGTATAGAAGTTCCTGCAGTCTGCGTGCTATCACAGATAGCACATGGAGAGCCCACTGACAGCTGAAGACATACACAGACACCTACACCACAGACCATGAAAAACGTGCGTTTTTATCACAGACGTGTGAAGGAGAGCAGTTCAGAGTATTGTAGTGCGCCTGCGCAGAACCTTAATGCCGGCTAGTGTGGATGACGTAGGAAGCGTCATGCACCCAGGCTTCAGAAGAAGGAGGATAAAAATGGCTCAAAGACGAGGTGCCGGACTGGAGAATGGAGACACCCATCCGACCAGTCTGCACCGCCCCTTAGGTGAGTATTATAAAGTGAGTTTTACCTTCTACACAGTGGCCTGGGCTCTTATATACAGCATTCTAACATACTGTATATAAGAGCTCTCTGGTGGTGGCCGCAGCTCATAGTCACCAAATCTGGTGAATGGTTCCCTTTAAAGGGAACCTGTCACCACTTTTTTGGACTATAAGCTGCGGCCACCACCATCGGGCTCTTATATACAGCATTCTAACATACTGTATATAAGAGCCCAGGCCGCTGTGACAACATAAAAAAACACTTTATAATACTTACCTAATGGTCGCTCTGCAGTGGAGTAGGGCCTAATGGGCGTCTCTGTTGTCCGGTGACGGAGCCGCCTCTTTTGGACATCTTTGTTCTCTTTCTTCTCTAGCCGCGGTGCATGACAGGTCCAACGTCATTCACACTCGCTGGCATTCCGGTCCTGAGCAGGCGCACTTTGATCTGCCCTGAGCAGGGCAGATCAAAGTATTGTAGTGTGCCTGCGCAGGATCGGCGAGTGTGTATACCGTAGACGTGTCATGCACACAGGCTTCAGAAAGAGGACGAAGATGGCCGAAAGGGGAGGCGCCGGCACCGGACAACGGAGCGGGCCCATTAGGCCCTATTACACCGCAGAGCGACCGTTAGGTAAGTATTATAAAGTGTTTTTTATGTTGTCACAGTGGCCTGGGCTCTTATATACAGTATGTTAGAATGCTGTATATAAGAGCCCACTGGTGGTGGCCGCAGCTTATAGTCCAACAAAGTGGTGACAGGTTCCTTTTAATGTTCCTTCAATATAGTCTGTCTGGGTGACTTCAACATCCCCACTGACAACCGCCAGTCGGGAGCCTCCAAACTCGTCTCTCGCTTCGTCTTTTAGTCTAACTCAGTGGTCCACCTCTGCCACCCATAAAGATGGACACACACTAGACCTTATCTTCACCCGCCTCTGTTCCGTTTCTGACCTCACAACTTCCCCCCTCCCCCTATCTGACCACCATCTACTGACCTTTTCAGCCCTGTCCTCCTCACCTGCTCCCCCTGTCTAGCACCTAGCACATCCCCGCAGAATGCCCTCTTCCCTCTGTACTAGTCTGTCTACTGTAACTTGTATATGTATTCTGTACGTAACCCCTTCTCATGTACAGCACCATGGAATCAATGGTGCTCTATAAATAAATAATAATAATAATAATAATAATAATGGCCCAGGCTGAATTGGCATAATTGTTCATTTATTGCAATGGATGGTGTACGGTTATGACCATGCAGAGCCTTTAATATTTTATGCACTTTTCTCAATCCTGTGTCATCTTTGTGGATTTGTCTTTGGCTTGTAGCCGTTTTTTACTGTAACAAACCTTTAATTTTCAATAAAAAGAGATTAAGCATAAAAGTGATTTATTGTATGTGACGCCCTGGCCTATCAGGTTGTCACAGGGTCCTTCTGCATGATATCCACCCTCCTTGGTTACAGATCCCTAGCCTGTGGTGTTACTAGGAACAAGCTAATCAAAATCCTAGAAACACTCTGCACCACACCCACCAGACACACCAGTGGACAGCCTGAAGGGAATAGGGCTGGCCACTTGGGGGGTTGGTAAGGGGAGGTCAGGAGTGTTAAGAGACAGTTGGAGTAGTGGAAGTGTGGAGAGGTTACTCTCGAGTGGAGAGGTCAGGGAGCTGGGCTCCTCAGTTACTTGGTGGCAGACATTGGTCTGGGTCTGGTAGGAGCTGGAACCCCGGTCGCAGGGGATTGTGTCAAGGGGCACGGAACTGCCGAGCAGGGCAGCCGGCGGCCTTGAGCCATCTCCGGGCAGCGGCCAGGGCACAACGGGGTACATGGACCCTAGGCCGGGAAGTAGCTTCACGCATGCTGGTAATTTACCCGACGAGGGCGAAGACTTCAGCCTCCTTTACATGTTACGATTCTGCATACGATATCGTAAGCGATTGTAACCGCCCCCATCGTATGTTCAGCACGTTCAATTTTGTTGAATGTGCCGCACAAACGATTAACCCCCGTCACACGTACTTACCCGTCCATACGACCTCGATGTGGGCGGCGAACGTCCACTTCCTGGAGTGGGAGGGATGTTCGGCGTTACATAATCGTCACGCGGCAGCCGGCCAATAGAAGCGGAGGGGAGGAGATGAACGGGACGTAAACATCCCGCCCACATCTTTCCTTACGCATTGCTGGCCGGGAGCCGCAGGACGCAGGTAAGAACTGTTCATCGTTCCCGGGGTGTCACACACTGCGATGTGTGCTACCCCGGGTACGATGAACAACCTGACGTGCAATTCATGAGGAATGAATGACGTGCGTGCGATGAACGTTTTACCGTTCATTCACAATCGCACGTACCTGTCACACACTACAATGTACCTTACAATGCCGGATGTGCGTCACAACGTGACCCCGCCGACACATCGTAAGATATATTGTAGTGTGTAAAGCGGGCTTTCACGATTCGTCCTCCACCCACTCCAAAATCAGGGTACTAGCGCAACGAGGGGGATAGGACTTTCCCAATATATAGTCCAGAAAATCCCAAGCGTGAACCCAGAGAGCAAGCTCACTCCGTTAGCCATACAGGTGAGCGGGACCCATTCAGTTTCAAGCTGAAAGGGACCAACTACAGACAGAGGTGCCAAGGTCAAGGTCACAGGCTAACAGGCAACACCATAGGGCACGGGATCCCGGCCTGCTCCCTCCTTGCTACAGCGGTGCTAAGAATTCTGGTTTACAAGTTGTCAGTGTCAGCATTATTGGACTGAGTGAGTACGCAGTGATCCTTTCCTCCCCAACGGTGCTCCCCTCTCACCATCGCCAAGCCACGGGGCATCTTCCCCTACCCACGGAGGGGTTAAACATCTGGCTGCCATTCCATCACCACCGGGCGCTCCCAACGGCAGCGGTGGTACTCCACCTTACCACACATCGTGGGTGGCGTCACGAACTATAATCGCAAACTCCCCTGTAAATACCCCCTTTTATTT
Source organism: Anomaloglossus baeobatrachus (assembly GCF_048569485.1). Taxonomy (NCBI): domain Eukaryota; kingdom Metazoa; phylum Chordata; class Amphibia; order Anura; family Aromobatidae; genus Anomaloglossus; species Anomaloglossus baeobatrachus. The sequence continues at coordinate 116,102,738 of NC_134364.1, forward strand.
CCAGTGTCCGCGCGACCCCCTCTCGGGTCTGGAGATCCCTCGAGCCACCGCGGATCCGGATCCGAGCAGCAGCCCGGCTGCTGGCACTGGGTAGGTACATGTACAAAAGTAGAAAAACGGAAAATAATTCTATCACACATTGCAATCATATTTACTTCACTGTCTTATTATTTACCGTATCCTGTATGGTGCAAGCCACATCAGAAAAATATAAAATACCAGAATTTTATTTTTCCCATCAGCCTCATAAAAAACAATAATTAAAAAATTATTTTTGGCAACTAAACTTTGCCCCAATAAATACTGTAGCTTGTCTTGGGGGAAAAATTCAGCTCTAAAATACCGATCTATGGGAAAATAATAACAAAAAATTAGGATCTCTGAAAATGAAAAACAAAAATAAATAAAATTGGGGGGAAGAGTACGAGAAAAAAAACCTAAAATACCCATACTTTGGGTATTTTATATTATCATACCAATCAGCAAAATAAAGTTAATATGTCAAACTGAATAGTGAACATTGTTTAAAAAACAAACAAAAAAAAGGCATTTTTTTTGTTTTGTTTTGTGTTTTTTTTATACATTCCGCATTAAAACAAGTATTATAAAAAGTGATCAAAAAGTTTTCTGTCCCAGAAAAAAAAAAGCTCTCTTAGGCCCCCTTCACACGTCCGTGATACACGTGCGTGTTTGGTCCGTTTCCGTATATACCGGAGACACGGCCAAACGTGCACCAATGTTAATCTATGATTGTGGTCACACGTGCGTTATTTCATTATGTCCGTGTGTGCATGTCCGTGATCCGTATGTGTTTGCGTTTTGCACGGATGCATGTCCGTTATCTGCACGGAGCACGCACACGTGGACACAATGAAAGTCTATGGGTATGTGCACACACGTTAGTAAACACGTATGCATCTACCTATAGTCCGTGTCCGTTTGGTGTTTTTATTTCTAGTGATGTCGGCTATTCTTTCTATTTCTGTGTATGTCGGTCAATCTCCCTGAGTCTGTCGGTCGGTCTCTCTGTCTCTCTGTCGGTCTCTCTGTCTGTCTGTCCCTCTCTCACAGTCTGTCGGTCAGTTTCCCCCCCTCTCTCATACTTACCGTTCCCCGATCACCGGCGCGGCGCTGCACGGCAGTCACACTGCTGCGGCGGCTTTTACTATTTTGAAAAAGCCGGCCGCTCATTAAACAATCTCCTATTCCCTGCTTTCCCCGCCCACCGGCGCCTATGATTGGTTACAGTGAGACACGCCCCCACACTGAGTGACAGGTGCCTCACTGCACCCAATCACAGCAGCCGGTGGGCGTGTCTATACTGTGCAGTAAAATAAATAAATAATTAAAAAAAAACGGCGTGCGGTCCCCCCCAATTTTAATGCCAGCCAGATAAAGCCATACGGCTGAAGGCTGGTATTCTCAGGATGGGGAGCTCCACGTTATGGGGAGCCCCCCACCCTAACAATATCAGTCAGCAGCCGCCCAGAATTGCCGCATACATTAGATGCGACAGTTCTGGGACTGTACCCGGCTCTTCCCGATCTGCCCTGGTGCTTTGGCAAATCGGGGTAATAAGGAGTTAATGGCAGCCCATAGCTGCCACTAAAACCTAGATTAATCATGTCAGGCGTCTCACCGAGATACCCTCCATGATTAATCTGTAAATTACAGTAAATAAACACACACACCAGAAAAAATCCTTTATTAGAAATAAAAAACACACACATATACCCTGGTTCACCACTTTAATCAGCCCGAAAAAGCCCTCCATGTCCGGCGTCATCCAGGATGGTCCAGCGTCACATCCAGCTCTGCTGCATGGAGGTGACCGGAGCTGCAGCAGACACAGCCGCTCCTGTCACCTCCACGCAGCTAATGAAGACAGCCGCGCGATCAGCTGAGCTGTCACTGAGGTTACCCGCTGTTACTGGATCCAGTGACAGCGGGTAACCTCAGTGACAGCTCAGCTGATCGCGCTACTCACCTCATTTGCTGCGTGGAAGTGACCGGAGCGGCGGTGTCTTCTGCAGCTCCGGTCACCTCCATGCAGCAGCGCTGGATGCGACGCTGGAGCATCCTGGATTCCGGCGGACATGGAGGGCTTTTTGGGGCTGATTAAAGTGGTGAACTAGGGTATATGTGTGTGTTTTTAATTTCTAATAAAGGATTTTTTTCTGGTGTGTGTGTTTATTTACTGTAATTTACAGATTAATCATGGAAGGTGTCTCGGGGAGACGCCTGACATGATTAATCTAGGATTTAGTGGCAGCTATGGGCTGCCATTAACTCCTTATTACCCCGATTTGCCAAAGCACCAGGGCAAATCGGGAAGAGCCGGGTACAGCCCCAGAACTGTCGCATATAATGTATGCGGCAATTCTGGGCGGCTGCTGACTGATATTGTTAGGGTGGGGGGCTCCCTATAACGTGGAGCTCCCCATCCTGAGAATACCAGCCTTCAGCCGTATGGCTTTATCTGGCTGGCATTAAAATTGAAGGGGACCGCACGCCGTTTTTTTTTAATTATTTATTTATTTATTTTACTGCACAGTATAGACACGCCCACCGGCTGCTGTGATTGGGTGCAGTGAGGCACCTGTCACTCAGTGTGGGGGCGTGTCTCACTGCAACCAATCATAGGCGCCGGTGGGCGGGGAAAGCAGGGAATAGGAGATTGTTTAATGAGCGGCCGGCTTTTTCAAAATAGCAAAAGCCGCCGCAGCAGTGTGAATGCCGTGCAGCACCGCGCCGGGGATCGAGGAACGGTGAGTATGAGAGAGGGGGGGAAACTTCAGTCACTCGAGGGATTAGTGGTCACCGGTGACCGCTAATCAGTACTCGACACAGACAGAGCCGCGGTATGAGGATAAAGTCGGGTGAAGTTCACACGAGTTCATTCTCATCGTGCAACTCTGTCTGCTGTCAGCCGACATTTATAAACGACATTGTGCATCACACACACGGACATTCCACACGGACATTCCACACGGACATTCCACGTACACATACACCTTAATTCCACACGCACACACGGACGTTCTACACACAAACACGGCTAGCATACGCAATTCACACAGATGCCACACGGACCATAAAAACGGACACAAAAACGGGACACGGACCCGAAAAACGGCCTGTAACACACGTGCGTGTTTTTCACGGACGTGTGAAGGGGGCCTTACAGAAATTTATGAAACATATGGGTCTCACATAGTGAAGACCCAAAAACATTTTTTTTTCACAAAATAATTTATAAAACATGAAACAATATAAAGTGGATATCATTATAATTATACTGACCCACCAAATTAAATTAACACTTTATTTGTACAGAACGCAGATAGCAGAGAATATAAAATATAATAAAAACTATATATATTTTTTTCTTTTCTATTTTGTTTTTCCTATAAAGATTTAATAAGTTAAGTAATAAATATTTGTACCCCCCCAAACGTTGCTGGTGACAATTACAACTCATCCTAAAAAAAAAAACACAAAACAGCATATGCCCATATCGATGAAAAAAAAAAATAAATACTATGGCTCCTGGAAAGTGACAATAAAACAAAAAAAATGTTCTAATGACTCAAAATGAAGTTAATATAAGATATGTAACATTCCCTTTGAGTAACATGATGTCCAGTTTTGGCACAAAGCACTGAGTTGAACACTGGACTCAAGTATGATCCGCTCATTCAGACGACCGTTCCGTTTGTCCTGGTCAGGTCCTTTTTTTTGCGGACCTACTGACAAGACCATATTCTCAATGTGATTTGTGTAGGATCGGATGACACACGGAAGCACTACCAGGTGCCATCTCATCTGTGCCCGTATGTCTGTTCCATTATGGAACATGTCCTATTTTGTTCCGCAAAAAGCAGATCGTGACACAATACAAGTCAATGGGTCTGCAAAATACAAGAAAGTCACACGGAAGCACTTCTGTTTGGCTTCCAGCTATCGGTGCCCCTGCAGTCTGTGTCCTACTCCCCCGCCAGCGCCGCAGCTTCTCGCACAGCAGTGTGTGAGCAGCTGCAGGGATGACAAGCGCCAATATCATAAGGTTGATTACCTGTGATGATGAGCTCCGCTGAACTTGTGACATCAGCGTTTGTCACTGACTTCCATGACGCCGCGTTCTCACATCAAGTATTGTGGGAGCCTAAGGGCGGCTTTGCACATTGCGACATCGCACGTGTAGTGTCGGTGGGGTCAAATCGAAAGTGATGCACATCCGGCGTCCCTTTCGACATCGTACTGTGTAAATGCTAGATGATACGATGAACGAGCGCAAAAACGTCGTTATCGTATCATCGTTGCATTCACCGACATTTCCATAATGCCGGTGCCGCGACAGGTACGATGTTGTTCCTCGTTCCTGCGGCAGCACACATCGCTGTGTATGAAGCCGCAGGAGCGAGGAACATCTCCTTACCTGCCGCCAGCGGCTATGCGGAAGGACGGAGGTGGGTGGGATGTTTACATCCTGCTCATCTCCGCCCCTCCGCCGCTATTGGCCACCTGCCGTGTGACGTCGCTATGACGCCGCACGACCCGCCCCCTTAGGAAGGAGGCAGGTCGCCGGCCAGAGCGACGGTCGCAGGGCAGGTGAGTGCATGTGAAGCTGCCGTAGCGATAATTTTCGCTACGCCAGCTATCACAAGATATCGCACCTGCGACGGGGGCGGGGACTATCGCGTGCGACATCGCAGCATCGGCTTGCAATGTCGCATCGTGCAAAGCCCGCCTAAGGCTGTGACTAGCAGTGATGTTACGGGCTCCTGCGATACTTCACATGAGAATGCGGCGGTCATGGAACTCAGTGACGAGCGCTTACGTCACGAGTTCAGCAGAGTTCATCACAGCAGGTAATGTACCTAGCTAACCTCATGACGTCGGCGCTCGTCATCCCTGCGGTGACCTGGGCTGACCTACTGATGTTAGCTCAGGTCACTGGACTGCTCTCCCAACCAATGGGGAACATTCTGTTCTTCATAGACAGAGACAGTGAGTATGGATCGTCGTGGGACCCCCTTATTGGATTACGCTGGACCCGGATTTGTTTTTTCTTTTCAATAAATTGGTTAAAGAGGGAATGTGTTGCGAGTGTTTTTTCAAATAAAATTTTTTCTTTTGTCAATTTTTTTTTTTACTGACTGGGTTAGTGATATCGGGTATCTGATAGATGCCGTGACATCACTAATGCCAGGGTGTGATGCCAGGTGACATTACACAGCTGGTATCAACACCATATATTACCCCATTTGCCACCGCACCAGGGCAATAGGATGAGCCGGTGAAAAGCACCAGGATTAGCATTTCTAATGGATGCGCCACTTCTGGGGTGGCTGCGGCATGCTATTTTTATGCTGGGGAGGGTCCAATAATCATGGAGTTCCCTAGTCTGAGAATACCAGACAACAGCTGTCTGCTTTACCTTGGCTGGTGATCCAATTTGGGGGTGCCCCATGTTTTTTTGTATTAAATTATTTATTTAATTAATTTTAAATAAAAGTGTGGGGAGACCTCTGTTTCGAATTACAAGCCAAGGTAGAGCTGCAAGCTGCTGCCTGCTGCGGTCTGCAGACTGCCACTGTCTGCTTCACCTTAGCTGGCTACAAAAAATACGGGGGACCCCACGTCGTTTTTTTGATGAAAATAATGAATTTGTGGCTAAAAACAAGGCTATATAGTGCCACATGAAAGACACTAAAGGGTGCAAGATTACAAAATGCAAGGGAGTGGGACATTATATATGTCTTTCTTATCTATATATCTACCCAGATATCTATCTTTCTAGCTTTTGACTGCATCTAACCCTCCTTCTGTTTTTTTTGCGGTCCGCAAAAAAAACTGGACGAACTTAGATGTCACACAGACCGTATACGGAACAGAACGGATGTGGTTGTCTTACGGATGTCACACGGATGCATACCTGGAAAAACAGGACCGTTTTTTTGCGGCACGAAAAAAGGGGATGGTTGTGTGAATGTAGCCTTATGTAGAGTTAATATTAGAAGGGGGTCACTTACTTCTAAGGCTACATTACAGCTTTAAATTTTGGAAAAAGAAGAGTCATCGGAAATATGGCCTCAAACCCAAGATGTGGATGAGTTTGAGTTGATGCTGGTTTACGATTGTGCATAGAATATGTGATTGTACACGCTACGAATACTGGGTCTGGTCAATATCAGACACTTTCTTGGCTCTAAATCCTACACTACTGGCTGTAATCTACAGTATATTGAAACATAAATTCTAGGAGATTATAACAACAGTGGGAGAGACAAGAGGACTGACCGATCACATAAAACTAAACCGGAAGATGCCAAGGCTTCATGGGTGGCTTCCACCACTATCCATGCCCAAAACAGACAGTTCTTTGATCTTTGGCTTCCTCTAAAATAGGTCCTATAATAATAATAATAATGATGATGATGATGATGAAGTAGCCCTTAGATTAAAATATACTTTTTGTTTGACCTGTATCAAGGGTTGTTGACCAATGTTGGTTCTTCCATAAAAATTGTTGAGGAGCTTGACTTTTGTGAAGATCTTTGAAATGTTGACTTCAACCGCAACGTCCAGTCAAGCCAGAGTCCTTATGGTTGAACTAAATTCATCCAAGGTCTTAGTCTTTAAAGATACATTCTCCATGGACTCATGGAAAGCTTGAATGTTCTCATTCACTTTAAGTCAATTCGAGAAATTATTGAGTTTTATAAAGTAGAAAACGAGAAAAAATCTCATCTGTTCCAGCCCTTAAGATTTTACTTCAAAACACTCCAGCTGTAAAATAAAATGAGAAAACAAACCAAAAGTTACATTCAAAACCACAAAAAGATACCTACATATAAACAAAGGTATCATCAGTGAAAAAAAAATATTTGTCACGATCCCTCTGTGCAGGGCATATTGCACACAGGTGGTGTTTTTCTGCACCTTCCTGAATTAAGGAGCCGGCAATGACATTATTCCTCTGTGAAGAGCATATTGCACACAGGTGATGCTCTGCCGCGGTTCCTAAATTACGGAGCCGCAGTGATATTATTCCTCTGTGCAGAGCATCTTGCACAGGTGATGCTCTGCCATACTTTCCTGAACTACAGAGCCGGCAGTTACATGTTTCCTTTGTGCAGAGCATCTTGCATTTGGAGATGCTCTGCTATATTTCTTTGAGCACTACCTTACAGTTTGTTTGACAGCACAGGATTCCATGCAGGTTCTGGGAGGTGCTGATTACTCAGGTGTTCCCACCTTCCTGGTAATTGTTCTGTTTCATTACTGAGCATGCTCTCCCAGAACCTTGCCAGTCGTACTCTCTGGTTCTGCAGTTGTGCTCTTGGCTTGTGTTTGTGTTCTGATCCAAGTCTCTTGACCACGGACTGTTGTTTGACTCCTCTCTGCCCGCTCCTTGTTCTTGTCGATATCTCCTGACTTCTGACCTCGGACCGTTACCTGACCACGTCTCTGTCTGTTCCATGAATCTAATACGTACTCTCCTGCAACACTGACCCTCAGCCTGTGACTTGGAGTAGTGACTAGCATCACATAATTGAAGTGTTATGTACCATCCAGTCAAGAAGTTATAGTTATTACTGGTGGTCACAGCTTGGTTCTTTGTCGAAGTTACCATAAAAGTTGAGTGAGGAATATATACACAATGAAGAGTAGTTTTTATTCTATGTTTTCAGTCATGTCCGACTCTTGGATATCCTGTAGGTCAGTTCTCGCCATGCTTCACTGTTTTCCAAGGCTTTTTTTCAATGGCTTTTTGGATATTCTTGATTGTGTCCAGCCAACAGGCCCTTTGGCCCCCTGTTTCTTTTTACATTGACCATTCGAAGTACCATCTCCCTTTCTAGTACATTTTCTCCAATTTCTGCCTTGTGATGTTGCCTTCTACGGTAATCTCTGGGTTTATATGAACAAGAACATCTCTGTTGGTGATCACAGCTGTGAACGGGCTTCGTACAAGTCTTCAGTAGCACAACTCATGGGCCTCAATTTTTATTGTACCTGTTTTTGTGTGTCTACTTCTCATGGCCATGTGTCCTAATTACCATGAGCAATCTTTGTTTCATGGTGACAAACATCCTTGCAATTCCATTTTTGGTCCATGGTCACCATGGATGAACGCCCCAATGCTATGAGACGCCTGATCTAGGCTGTTGTACCACACCAGTGTGATTAATCAAGGACCCAAGCAAAATGAAGATGTCGACTACAAAGTTTGGGTGGTTCCAATCCTCAGAGCACGATGGGTTTAATCAAGGTGATATTTTCCATATGGCTTTCAGCAACTTACCTCCACATCTTCTTCTTTCATCTTCACACTACATGAAAATAATAACATAAGATGGATCATAGAATGATCAAGTAGTTGTATAAAACATATATAGATCTATAAAGAAAAATTATAACGTTCTTACTTAGTTTTTCCATGAGAGATGTTGTTGAATGTAGACTCTACAATAAGAACAGAAGAACAACGGTATTATTGAACCTGTAATGTGAAATGTACATTTTTTTGGGCTTGTGTCCATTCGCAACTGAGTGATCTGACCATCGATGAGCAATGAGGAGGGAATAAGAACCTCCAGAGATCAGAGACTTTTGTTATGTTGAGACTCTCCAAGTCTAGCCAACTCTTGTCCATATACAGGGAAGGATTCACTGTTCAAGCTCAGACCGGAAAGAAGAGTTAAGCTAGGTCTCGCGGAAACCTGCCCAATCTGAAGGTACTGTATGTTCACGTGTCCTATTGACTCGTGAAGGGTTCAATGTCAATTTGACATGAATCCACATCCTATGAACGGATCGCCGGCCGATTGGGGTTAATTAGCATTAGGCAATGAATGAGGCCAATCGTCTTGTGAGTCAACACTAGTCCAACCAACAATTTTGTGGCATATCCGCAACAGAAAACCAAGGGCAAGCCTTCCATGGAACATATACATTGTAAATATACCCTAGAGTTGCATCCAAACTGGCTGGCCACTTTATTGAGGACTATCTTTCCCTTTCCTTACAAGTCATTGTCATTGAACTAACAGTTCATCTATCAAAGTCCTTTCTCTAAACTTGGAATCTTTTTAGCTTTTTAGGCAAGTCTTCTCATGCATCTTGAAAAGGTTAGAGAAGGTTAGACCCTCAAAACTAAACCAATCCTCCAGTTCATTGCCACACAGACCAATCCATATACTGCATACTTCCCAATATCTACGATGCTAAAAAGGGACATTTCATGATAGATCATCCAGTAATGTGCTACATCACTCAACCAATGTGGCCACAAAATAAGATTGAACATCCTGATCCTTTTACGTTCTGAACATACCCTAGAGTTGTGTCCAAACTGGTTGATCCCTTTATTGAGAACCATCTTTCCTTTCCTTACAGTTCATCTAGCGAAGTCCTTTCTCTAAACTTGGGATCTTTTTAGCTTTTTAGGCAAGTCTTCTCATGAATCTTGAAAAAGTTATACCCCCAAAATTAACCAATCCTCCAGTTCACTGCCATACATACCAATCCATGGTACTGTATACCTCCCAATATTTACGATGGCCAAAAAGGGACATTTCATGATGGATCATCCAGTAATCTTCTACATCACTAAACTAATGTGACCACAAAATAAGATTGTACAGGCTGATCCTCTTAAGTTCTGAACATGTCCTAGGGTTGTGTCCAAACTGGCTGATCCCTTTATTGAGGAGCATCTTTACCTTCTATCACAAGCCATCATCATTGTTTTAAAAGTTCATCTATCGATGTCCTTTCTCTAAACTATGGGTCATTTTAGCTTTCGACTCTAATTTTCTCAGACAAAACAAATAGTTCCACTGGCCAAAGAAGGGACCTTTCAGGATGGAGGATCCTCCAGCAATGTTCTAGGTCATTCAACCAATACATGACCTACATCTTCTAATTTTTACAGAAGAACCAGATTCCATTACTTTCAGTTCTTCAAAACATTTGGTTTCCCAATTTTGGTCTCAATGGACAGTTTTGTTGGCCTCCTTGATTTTCTCCATTTTGGCCTTCATGATTTTCCCAACCTCATTGATGCCATTTACTTACCTGAATCTTGAACAGAAGTTTTCAAGTTTTGATTCTCAGGGTCACCTGTGAGTAACAAAGTATATTAGTGAAACATATATACAAGGCTTCAATTATTAAAAAAAATGTCCCTTCTAGTAAAAATAAAAAATATATATATATATATATATATATATATATATGTAAAGGGGGATCATTCACCGATCTAAAGTTTTCAGGTTGCTGAGCAGCTCGAAAGCATCAACCCTAAATTATCCAATGCTAACTATGCACTAAAATGTTAAGGTTAAGTGGTGCCACGAGCAGAGGCCAAAACATAGTGGAACAATGCAATATAAAGCTTTGCCAAAAGGCAGGTTCCATGATGTAACCTTGTCTCAAGAGAATGCAGAGAATGGCGGAGGCTCTGATCACTGATCCCCAGACACTTAGGCGGGCTTTGCACACTACGACATCGCAGGTGCGATGTCGGTGGGGTCAAATTGAAAGTGACACACATCCGGCATCGCATGCGACATCGTAGTGTGTAAAGCCTAGATGATACGATTAACAAGCGCAAAATCGTCGTAATCGTATCATCGGTGCAGCGTCGGCGTAATCCATAATTACGCTGACGCGACGGTCCGATGTTGTTCCTCGCTCCCACGGCAGCACACATCGCTGTGTGTGAAGTCGCAGGAGTGAGGAACATCTCCTACCGGCGTCACCGCGACTTCCGTAGGATATGCGGAAGAAAGGAGGTGGGCAGGATGTTTACATCCTGCTCATCTCCGACCCTCCGCCGCTATTGGCCGCCTGCCGTGTGACGTCGCTATGACGCCGCACGACCCGCCCACTTAGGAAGGAGGCAGGTCGCCGGCCAGAGCGACGGTCGCAGGGCAGGTGAGTGCATGTGAAGCTGGCGTTGCGATAATTTTCGCTACGCCAGCTATCACACGATATCGTACCTGCGACGGGGGCGGGGACTATCGCGTGCGACATCGCAGCATTTGCTTGCGATGTCGCAACGTGCAAAGCCGCCCTTAGTGGTACTATCTACTGCAGACAATGGATTACAACACATGCTTTGATGATTGAACAACATAAATTGAATGGTAATATGGAAGGAGACAGGTGAACTGTCACATAATTGAGGAAAGTAGTACTCAGCAAGGCTAACAGTTTCCAAAAACAAACAGGCAGAATTATGAATACAGCTCCAGAGTATAAAATAGGATTGCATTCAGAATCTGTACAAGATAAGTAATATAAATCTGAGTAAAAATTGTTGTTCAAAGGTGCACATACTCATGTTTGAAGGAGGTATATACCAATGTGCCGCAGTTGGATTGTAACAGAATTTCCTCCCCCAATAAAAGAGGTACTAAACAATGGGAAATAAGAGGCAGCAGTGAATATAGATGTGGTTGTATCCCTGCTCTTGGGTTTGAGGATGAAGCTACTTGAAGGAACGGTTTTGTCAGACCAAAAGTGGTGAGCTTTTGCTCTTGTTTTATTCCCACTGCTCCTGTGAGTATTCCATTTTTTATAATTATTTAAATCCATAATATGGTTCCGTAATTAGAAGCTTTTATGATTCGGGTGTTACGGTTGATCCTCAGGGGCGTGTCTTTAGGCTGCTCTGCTCTTGATCAGCCACACCCCTTTGACAAAGAACAGAAAAGTTAGCACTGAATAAAAAGAGTCATAAGTCTGGAACGATAAGGCGGATTAAAAAATGGATAAACAAACGGATTTCATTGGTGGAGCAAAACGAATGAAATAAGAGCAACAACTGACCACTTTTGACCTGGTGCAGGACCCCTTTAAATTCACCATTATTTCCTCCAGATATCTAGAAATAGACGTACCTTGTTTACTTCTGTTTGAGCACGTCCAATATATCACTCCACATACCGCTGCCGTTATTATTATTATTATGAGAAAGAGTACTATAGGCACACGTGTACGCGTCTTCACCTTTACTATGAAGAGCAAAAACAGACATTTATTAACATAAGTAAGATCATACAGGAAATAAATTGAAGCTTTTAGGAATCTTTTTACATAAAAACAAATACATTTAGTGGCTGTGGGGTACCACAAAGCTGTCATGGTGAGAGTGAGACAAGGCAATGTACCTGTCACAAGGAGGTTTTTGCAGGCATCGCCAACTTTCATGGCGGCATCAGGATCTGTGGAGACTACAGATTCTGACACTGCACTTCTGTGATCAGCCTAGGGCGTCAACCCACAGACTTAGGCAGCCTAGCAAGAGTTAATCTCTGCTGAGCTGCTTGTTTGTCTTTTGGATCACATGCTGTCAGGGAGCCAGTCATGTTCACTCCCCTCCTATATATGCTGGCTGGACTATTCCATTAATGCCAGCTATAGATTACCTATACTGGTCTGGTGAGGTGTTGTGATCCAAACTTACTGGTAGTTATTGTGCATTATTGCTGTGAGCGGTTGTGGTGTTAACCCTTGTTGTCTTTTTGTTGCTGCCTTACTGCTCCTGCTTTTCTCCTTAGTCTCTTACTGTTTGTTTCTGTAAGTTTGCAGTTTGTCTGAGTTTTGGTTTTCTCCTGTTTGTTTTAGGCCTGCGATACACATCCGTGCCGCCGGCACGTGTTTGTCATTTTTTACACGTACCGGCGGCACGGAGACACGTTCAGCAATGCTACCCTATGGTAGCAGGCACACACACGTAAAACCACATGGAACGTGTGTCCGTTTGTACGTGTGTGCGTTTTTCTAAGCGCTGACATGTCAGTGTTTTCTCCGGCAGCACGGGTGTCACACGGCCTGCAGCCATATCACACGGGTGTAGTGTGGATGCGGTCCCGTGTGACACGCGCCGGAGAAATCACACGTGTCAGTTAAAAAAAAAAAAAAATCTTAACTCACCTTCTCCAGCCCTCCTGTCTCTGCCGCTGCTGCCTCTTGCTGCCGACCACCACTCATTATTCTTATTTAATATTCACTTCACTGCCTGGCAGCAGCAGCAGCGGGGAGACGGGAGGGCTGGAGCCGAAGATCAGCACCACGGACAGCAGCGCGGACAGCAGGAAGGACCAGGTGACTATGTAAATTACCTGTTCTACGTGTGCTATCGCGGATAGCACATGTAGAACACACGTGGCCCGCACGTACCAGAGACACGTACTTACCTGCACGCAACACGCAGGGGAAATACGTGTCTCTCGGCACGTGCGTGATTTTCACGTGAGTGTGGCAGAGGCCTTAATCTGTGTTTCCATCACACTCCTGCCACTTCCTTCCATGGGGAAGGGGTAACAGATCTGGTCAGGAGAACAATAAGGCAAGGGACTCCAGCATCTCCACCTTTAGGAGTAATCCAGAGGTGAGGGATAGCCTAGGGTTCCCTACCGTGAGGGACAGTATAGGAGCCCCCTGTCCCTTGCAATCCTACATTACCCTGTGGGAAAAAAAGATGCAAATTACCTCTCCTCCAAGATAAAGAAAGTAGTGATGAGTGAATTTGGCAGTTCGATTTAATTTATCCATGAAGTTCAAAGAAAATCAAATGTACATTATTATGCTTCGAAGTTTCTCCAGACTGATAGGATGGTGCATTTTTTTTAATCCTTACCTGAACATTGCTCAATATGGACAGAGACATTCTTCTGGTCTACTGGGTTATGTACTTTGCATACAAATTCCGTATAATTGTGGTCTAGTGGTAAGATTTTGTGGATTGTGCTTCCAGCAGTATCTATACTTTGATACTCAGAGTCTTGGTGTCTGTATTTCCAGGTGTAGGATAAATCTGAAGCATTTGATGGGACAGAAGAACGGAGAGTTATATGACACTGATCTCCGTTTCTCCTCACTTCACTTAGGATCTGAACAGGGGGGACAGGCTCTGTAACCAGAAAGAAACAATATTATAAAGGAAGTGGGGAGCAGCGATTTGTCTCCCTATAGAAAGTGGGACAGAGGCTTTGTCTCTCTACAGGAAGCGGGGTGTGTCTGTCTCTCTACAGGAAGCGGGATGTGTCTCTGTCTCTCTACAGGAAGCAGGATGTGTCTCTCTACAGGAAGAAGGATGTGTCTCTCTACAGGAAGCGGGATGTATCTGTCTCTCTACAGGAAGCGGGATGTGTCTCTGTCTCTCTACAGGAAGCAGGATGTGTCTCTCTACAGGAAGAAGGATGTGTCTCTCTACAGGAAGCAGGATGTGTCTGTCTCTCTACAGGAAGCGGGATGTGTCTCTCTCTACAGGAAGCGGGATGTGTGTCTCTCTACAGGAAGCGGGATGTGTGTCTCTCTACAGGAAGCGGGATGTGTCTCTCTCTACAGGAAGCGGGATGTGTCTCTCTCTACAGGAAGCGGGATGTGTCTCTCTCTACAGGAAGCGGGATGTGTGTCTCTCTACAGGAAGCGGGATGTGTCTCTCTCTACAGGAAGCGGGATGTGTCTCTCTACAGGAAGCGGGGTGTGTCTGTCTCTCTACAGGAAGCGGGATGTGTCTCTCTCTCTACAGGAAGAAGGATGTGTCTGTCTCTCTACAGGAAGCGGGATGTGTCTGTCTCTCTACAGGAAGCGGGATGTGTCTCTGTCTCTCTACAGGAAGCGGGATGTGTCTCTCTCTACAGGAAGCGGGATGTGTCTCTCTCTACAGGAAGCGGGATGTGTCTCTCTCTACAGGAAGCGGGATGTGTCTCTCTCTACAGGAAGCGGGATGTGTCTCTCTCTACAGGAAGAAGGATGTGTCTCTCTACAGGAAGCGGGATGTATCTGTCTCTCTACAGGAAGCGGGATGTGTCTGTCTCTCTACAGGAAGCGGGATGTGTGTCTCTCTACATGAAGCGGGATGTGTCTCTCTACAGGAAGAAGGATGTGTCTCTCTACAGGAAGCGGGATGTGTCTCTACAGGAAGCGGGATGTGTCTGTCTCTACAGGAAGCGGGATGTATCTGTCTCTCTACAGGAAGCGGGATGTCTCTGTCTCTACAGGAAGCGGGATGTCTCTGTCTCTCTACAGGAAGCGGGATGTCTCTGTCTCTACAGGAAGCGGGATGTCTCTGTCTCTCTACAGGAAGCGGGATGTCTCTGTCTCTACAGGAAGCGGGATGTCTCTGTCTCTCTACAGGAAGCGGGATGTATCTGTCTCTCTACAGGAAGCGGGATGTCTCTGTCTCTACAGGAAGCGGGATGTCTCTGTCTCTACAGGAAGCGGGATGTCTCTGTCTCTACAGGAAGCAGGATGTGTCTGTCTCTCTACAGGAAGCGGGATGTATCTGTCTCTCTACAAGAAGCGGGATGTCTCTGTCTCTACAGGAAGCGGGATGTCTCTGTCTCTCTACAGGAAGCGGGATGTCTCTGTTTCTCTACAGGAAGCGGGATGTCTCTGTCTCTCTACAGGAAGCGGGATGTCTCTGTTTCTCTACAGGAAGTGGGATGGCTCTGTCTCTGCAAGAAGTGGGATGTGTCTGTCTCTCTACAGGAAGCGGGATGTCTCTGTTTCTCTACAGGAAGTGGGATGGCTCTGTCTCTGCAAGAAGTGGGATGTGTCTGTCTCTGCAAGAAGTGGAATGTGTGTCTCTTTACAGGAAGCGGGATGTCTCTGTCTCTCTGCAGGAAGCAGAATGTGTCTCTGTCTCTCTACAGGAAGAGGGATGTGTCTCTGTCTTTCTACAGGAAGCAGAATGTGTCTCTGTCTCTCTCCAGGAAGAAGGATGTGTCTCTGTCTCTCTACAAGAAGCGAGATGTGTCTCTGTCTCTCTACAGGAAGAGGGATGTGTCTCTGTCTTTCTAGAGGAAGAAGGATGTGTCTCTGTCTCTCTACAAGAAGCGGGATGTGTGTCTCTCTACAGGAAGCGGGGTATCTCTGTCTCTCTACAAGAAGCAGGATGTGTCTGTCTCTCTACAGGAAGCGGGATGTGTCTGTCTCTCTCTACAAGAAGCGGGATGTGTCTCTGTCTCTCTGCAGGAAGCGGGATGTGTCTGTCTCTCTCTACAAGAAGCGGGATGTGTCTCTGTCTCTCTGCAGGAAGCAGGATGTGTCTGTCTCTCTACAGGAAGCGGGATGTGTCTATGTCTCTCTGCAGGAAGTGGAGGCAGGATGTGTCTCTGTCTCTCTACAGGAAGCAGCATGTGTCTCTGTCTCTCTGCAGGAAGTGGAAGCAGGATGTGTCTCTGTCTCTCTACAGGAAGCAGCATGTGTCTCTGTCTCTCTGCAGGAAGTGGAAGCAGGATGTGTCTCTGTCTCTCTGCAGGAAGTGGAAGCAGGATGTGTCTGTCTCTCTACAAGAAGCAGGATGTGTCTGTCTCTCTACAAGAAGCAGGATGTGTCTGTCTCTCTACAAGAAGCAGGATGTGTCTGTCTCTCTACAAGAAGCAGGATGTGTCTGTCTCTCTGCAGGAAGCGGGATGTGTCTGTCTCTCTACAGGAAGCGGGATTTGTCTATGTCTCTCTGCAGGAAGTGGAAGCAGGATGTGTCTGTCTCTCTACAAGAAGCAGGATGTGTCTGTCTCTCTACAAGAAGCAGGATGTGTCTGTCTCTCTACAAGAAGCAGGATGTGTCTGTCTCTCTACAAGAAGCAGGATGTGTCTGTCTCTCTACAAGAAGCAGGATGTGTCTGTCTCTCTGCAGGAAGCGGGATGTGTCTGTCTCTCTACAGGAAGCGGGATTTGTCTATGTCTCTCTGCAGGAAGTGGAAGCAGGATGTGTCTGTCTCTCTACAAGAAGCAGGATGTGTCTGTCTCTCTACAAGAAGCAGGATGTGTCTGTCTCTCTACAAGAAGCAGGATGTGTCTGTCTCTCTACAAGAAGCAGGATGTGTCTGTCTCTCTACAAGAAGCAGGATGTGTCTGTCTCTCTACAGGAAGCGGGATTTGTCTATGTCTCTCTGCAGGAAGTGGAAGCAGGATGTGTCTCTGTCTCTCTGCAGGAAGCGGGATGTGTCTGTCTCTCTACAGGAAGCAGGATGTGTCTGTCTCTCTACAAGAAGCGGGATGTGTCTGTCTCTCTCCACAAGAAGCGGGATGTGTCTGTCTCTCTACAAGAAGCAGGATGTGTCTCTGTCTCTCTACAGGAAGCGGGATGTGTCTATGTCTCTCTGCAGGAAGTGGAAGCAGGATGTGTCTCTGTCTCTCTACAGGAAGCAGCATGTGTCTCTGTCTCTCTGCAGGAAGCAGGATGTGTCTCTGTCTCTCTGCAGGAAGCAGGATGTGTCTCTGTCTCTCTGCAGGAAGCGGGATGTGTCTATGTCTCTCTGCAGGAAGCGGGATGTGTCTATGTCTCTCTGCAGGAAGTGGAAGCAGGATGTGTCTCTGTCTCTCTACAGGAAGCAGGATGTGTCTCTGTCTCTCTACAGGAAGCAGGATGTGTCTCTGTCTCTCTGTAGGAAGCAGGATGTGTCTCTGTCTCTCTGCAGGAAGCAGGATGTGTCTCTGTCTCTCTGCAGGAAGCAGGATGTGTCTGTGTCTCTCTGCAGGAAGCAGGATGTGTCTGTGTCTCTCTGCAGGAAGCAGGATGTGTCTCTGTCTCTCTGCAGGAAGCAGGATGTGTCTCTGTCTCTCTGCAGGAAGCAGGATGTGTCTCTGTCTCTCTGCAGGAAGCAGGATGTGTCTCTGTCTCTCTGCAGGAAGCAGGATGTGTCTGTGTCTCTCTGCAGGAAGCGGGGAAGCCTTTCCCTTACTGTTACTGCGCTCCAGTCTATTAAACTGCACACAGGAAAACTAGAGAGATAGCTTTTAGTTCAGAGCCAGGAAGAATTTGGACAATGACAACTACAGTGCATGCTGAAAATGGAGGTGAGGAAAAAGGACTTCCAGCACATATAGTACTGGCAGAATGTTAGTGAAGAGGAATAAAAAGCACGTGTTGGGCATAAAGGCAGGCAGACCTGCTTTTCTTAAGGTATTATAGAAAAGGACAGGCATTCTTTAATATTGTTAATTAAGATGTACACCTACCATGCACCATGAGGTAAAATTTCTCATTTTCTATTCTATTATCCGCCAAAGTAGCTTCAGCGATGTAAAATCCATTATCACGCTCCGTCACGTCATGGATACACAAATCACTTCCATTAGGGCCAAGCGTATATCTACTGTTCAGTCTGTCGATCATCAAGCCATTTTGCATTTTGGCAATCTGCATCGCATTTTCCGGGGTTTTGTGCTTCCAGATAACTTCTGTAGGAGTTTGGTCAAAAGATGTTGTAAGGTGAATGGTGGACTGAGAAATTGCATGTCTCTCCTTGTGACGTGTAGCGAGGACTACAACGAAAAACAAGAAACGGGGACATTTTCAATACAGCAAATGAACCCCTGACCCTTCCCATTGTCTTATGTCCCATAGATAACCCTAAACCATATGCAATGTTTCCTCATTATAGTGGCTGTGCAGTAATGCCCAAACAGAAGTGTCAATGACAGGCCTCCAATATAAGTCTCATGTGGAGGCACCTTTACAGTCTTGGTCAATCACTTTACATGCCAGCACCAATAACCAACTGCCATAACCAACCATGTATTATAGTGACAACAGAGTAGAGGCCACCAAATGTTTGTGTATGACTAGTCCAGATTAAAAAAAAGCAAAATGATATCTGCTCCTTAAAGGGGATCTGGCACTTACCATAAATATGCATTTTATTCATCTGGTCTAAAAGCCACTGTTCTCCTGAATCCGGTGTTATTTTTCTTTTATTCTTGAGCCCTTCCGATCCCGAGATATGGCCCCCACTTTTCTATATGTAAACCTAGTCTTATTAGCTAAGTGGGCGTGGTCCTTAAGTAGACACCCACTGAGAACAGTTGAGAACCACACCCACTTCATTAACCCCTTTACCCCCAGGCGATTTTCGTTTTTATTTTTTTTTTTGCTCCCCTTCTTCCAAGAGCCGTAACTTTTTTATTTTTCCGTCAATTTTGCCATATGTGGGCTTATTTTTTGGGGGACGAGTTGTACTTTTAAATTAAACCATCAGTTTTACTATATAAAGTACTGGAAAACAGCAAAAAAATTCAAAGTTCAGAAAAATTGCAAAAAAGTGTGATCGCACAATAGTTTCGGAGGTATTTTATTCACCGTGTTCACTATATGGTAAAATGGATGTGTCAGTGTGATTCCTTTAGTTGGTATGAGTTCGTAGACACCAAACATGTATAGGTTTACTTTTATTTATTAAAATAATTCACAACTTTGTCCAAAGAAAGTCACACACTTTTTGCGCCATTTTCCGAAACCTATAGCGTTCTTATTTTTTGGGATCTATGGCTCAGTGACGGCTTATATTTTGCGTCGGCGCTGACATTTTTACCAGTACCATTTTTGCGCAGATGCTACGTTTTGATCACCTGTTATTGCATTTTGCGCAAAATTTGTAGCGACTAAAAAAATGTAATTTTGGCGATTGGAGTTTTTTTGCGGCTCCGCCATTTACCGATCAGATTGTTTGATTTTATATTTTGTTAGATGGGATATTTCTGAACGCAGCGATACCAAAGATGTGAATATTTTTTATTTTTAACACTTTAATTTTCAATGGGGCGAGTGGGGGTAATTTGAACTTTTAGGTTTTTTAATTATTTTAACATTTTGTAAAACTTTTTTTTTTAACTTTTTTTTTATTGTACTAGTCCCCCAAGGGTGCTATAAGAATCAGCAGTCTGATCACTTGTGCTTTTCTGTAGATCACAGCTGCACAGCTCTGATCTGCTGAAATGCCGCTTTCCTCTCGTACTCAGCGCTCTGCTGGCAGTAAGAGGAAGTAACTCTTGATAGCTACAGGAGTCATCACATGACCCTGTGCTACCATGGCAACCATCAGCTCCACGTGATCATTTCACCTGACTTCCGATGAAGGCAAGTGAGTGCGCGCTTACTGCCAGGGGCATGTACATCGCACTCTCACATTTTGACACCGCAATTTAAGAAGATTAACAGGCTCGGGTGGATCGCGGATCCACTCGTGCCTGGGAGGCACACATGTCAGCTGTTCAAATCAGCTGACATGTGCGGGGACGCCGCAGGATCACAGCGACAGCCGGAGGGGATTACCCTGACACAATCCATACGTACCAGTACGTCATGTGGCGTGAAGAGGTTAAATGGCTAGATTTATATACAGGGAAGAGGGGAAAAAAAAAAAACAACACCACCAGGTTCAGGAGAAAAAGGACATTTACAGCAGGTAAAAAAAAAATTAGATTCATGGCAATGGATTCAGGAACCAAAAGTGATGTCATATTTCCAACGACTTAAGAAGATCCTCAGTAGCTTTAAGTAAATGGAGTCACTTTGTCAAAAAGATAAGGGACCGTGGTCAAGTGCTAAAATGGTCCTAAGACTTCGGTATTAGGGCGAGTAATTATCCGGATAATATTAGTTAATATGGAAGCAGACCAAAAATAGGAAGGACTCAGATAACGTGTATGGGAAGGGTCCTCAACCTTAATTTTACATTGAGCCAAAATCACATCTGAAGGATGGTCACGAGCCTGTAACGGCAAGCCACCCACTAAGCAGGACCCTGAGGTACCCTGAAACCCTTTAACCCCTATACAGGCATATGGAATTGTGACGCCCCTGGACTAGTCGGGTCGTCACAGGGTACTGCACGCTCTTTATCTCTTAGTGCAGGGCTCATCCCCTGTTGGTTCTGGGTTCTCAACCTATAGTGCTGCCTCCATCCGCATCCAAATCTCAACCACACCTCACACCAGACCCTGTCAGACACACCAGTGGGCTGCTGAGCTGGAATACGGTCACCCACCTACTGGTCAGGCAGACTGGTGGGAGGGAAGTAGTGAGAGTAGTGGTAGCCCTCGAGTAGTGAGGAGCTGTGGAGTGTGTGGCTCCTTGGGAGTAAGAGGTTGGGTCGCAGATGGTGGTCTGGGCCGGAGGAGTCAGAGACCCAGTCACAGGGTATTGAGCCTGGGTGCCTGGACCCGGTCTTGGAGGACGGGAGGCATCTGAGTCTAATAACCGGTCCAGGATCGAATGCACGGCGGGGTACTGGACCCTGGGTCGGGGAGTAGCTTCAGAGAACCCGGCAATTAACCTGCGGAGGATAGTGACTTTATGAACTGTCCCCAAGAAGCTCAGAAATCAGGGGCACTAGCGCAACGAGGGGGATAGGGCTTTCCAACCCAAGCAACCCACAGAAATTCCAAGCGTGAGCCCTTGAGAGCGCAGCTCCACTACCAACAAGTAGGGAGTGGGGCCCAGACAGCTTTATGCCAACGGGCCACCAGAACACTTCTAATTTGTGCACGGAGGCAGGCTCCGGACCACCCGGCAGTACTATAGGGGACGGATACCCGGACGGGCTCCCTCAAGAAGGCAGCGGTACACAGAGACTTGGTTTACCTTATTGTCAGAGTCTGCTTTGCGGTCGCATCATCACCAACACTGCCTAAGTGAGTACATGGTCCTCCCCTGCTTCCAATCTGCACCATGCTCCCCACCAACACCACCATCTAGAGTCCCGGGCCTCACCTACCTGTGGAGGGAAACGTCATCTGGCTGCCCCCACTCCATCTCCCCCAGGTACTCCCATCGGCAGCGGCGGTACTCCCCTTACCGCGAACCACGGGTGGCGTCACGAACTCTTACCCCCTGTAAATACCCCCCTTTACATTAGAGTGGTCGCGAGCCCCCAGGTCCGGAGGCCCTCGAGCCACAGCAGACCCCCCCCGGAACCGAACGATTCGACCGCTGCAGGGGCGGCACAGAATTACTGCAGGGTCCAGGGGTTCCCTGCCGATGGTAGGCTGCAGTCCAGAGATGGGGATAGTCGACAGGCCGAGACCAAACTGAGATGTCAGGTGAGGTACAAAACATCAGGCAGGAGGGTTGTCAATAAACAAAGCCAATCTCATATGAGACATAAAGCAAGGTGCACAGTACCAGGAAGGATGTGGCTCAAAGCAATACAAGACTATATCTGGCAAAGGTCCAAGAACAATGAAGGATATAAAAAGGGTGTGGTGCCTACCCATAGGCTGAAGTAGGAGCTGATACAAGCTAGAAGGCACACACCCCTACAGTCAGTCAGCAGTACTGCAAGTTCCAACCAGATCAAGCTTGGTGAATGTGTGACGCCCTGGGAAAGCCAGGGGTCACAGGTCATCACACCACCACACCCTACATCCCAGTTAGGAACACCAAAGCTACTAAAATCCTTGTTGCCTTCCTCCAGGGGCTGATGTTCACACCAGGGGGTGGGCCAGGCAGTTGGCTCGGCCCACCGAGGAGTTCACAGCCCTGGAGGCGGGAAGAACCAGCAGAACTGTGAGGGAAGTGAAGGAGTAAACAACAGGAGAAGCTAAGTGAAGGGAAAGTGAAGTAGTAGTGGAGCAAAGAAGAGAAGAGTAAAAGAGAGAGTAGAAAGGCCTGAAGTTGGTCCGGCTAAGTGCAGGACAGTGTCAGCAAGGTCAGCAACAGCGGTGATTGTCTGGAGGGGGACTGCTCGGAGGTTGCTGGAAGGACTGCGGACGGGTAGTGGCCCGGCGGTCTGGAGCAGTATACGAAGGACAGTCAGCACCAGGGCAGGGGCCTCTCGGACCCCGGCAAGGCTAGGAGTCGCCATAATTTGCCAAATCCGTCAGTGAAGGGGACGTCTGTCTCCAAACAACCAAGTCCCGACTGAAGGCAAAAGTCCAACCATTAAGGAGGAACACCGCCAGGGCACCAGTTCCTCGGGGCCAGCGTCTGCGGGCAAAGTAGGGCTCCTCCGGCCCATATCCAAGCCGGGGAGCGGGTTACCAGTGGGAACCCATCGCTACCAACACAGAAACATTAGGTGCAGGTCAAAGGGACATCACCGTTACCTACTGGGAGAGCAAGTGCAGCCGTCCATGGGAACCGTCTTTCCAGCCGTGTGTTTTACCGAGAATTGTGTCACCGTCTCAGGCTGAGTGAGTACCACAGTGCCGGAAGGCACAGCGCTGCCCCCGCGTCCCTGCGCCCACCAGGCCCTGCATCTCCCACCTCATCACTGGGCCCCGGGATCACCAACCCCTACCCACGGAGGGGCAACACAACAACTGGCTGCTCCACGTCACCACTCCCGGGTTCCCCATATCGAGCAGCGGTGGTGCTAACAAATCACCACAACCGTGGGTGGCGTCACGGACAATATACTTCATCCCAAAACCCAATCCCCTTTCATTCATTCACGGGCGAGGAGCGCCGCTCGAGACCCCCGGGATCCGGCCCACCGCTCGAGCCACCACTGAGCAGCAGCAGCCGGACCCGAGCAGAGGGGTGAGCGAGGTGCCGGCACCCTCCTCCCCGCCCGCGACAACTTGGCGTCACGAACAGGATTTTACCGCTCTGCCGTTGGGTAGAGGTGCGCCTTGTGACCGCCGGAAGTATCCGGCTGAAAATTTCCAGAAGTCGCCATCTTTGGCGCGAAAAGTTCCCGCGTCTTCTCGAGTAGCAGAGGCGCGAAGGCCAAAACTCCGCCCCAATAAAGGAGGGGCCGGAAAGAAGCTAAGGGGGACGCGATGGCGGCTGGCTGCATGTGAGAGCAGCTATAAAAGCAGGGACGCCAGGACTCTGCAGTCACCCTGTTCCTGGAAGGAGTTGCCAGCAGAATGTGGATGCCGTCCCGAAGCACCGTAGCCCCCGCGCCGGGAACCGCGGCGTGGGTGGAAATCCGTACCGCGCAGCTCTACCTGAGGCTGCAGGTCAAGATGCAGCTCCTCATAGAGGAGTGGGAGACCGACATGGCGGACGATATAGCCACCGTGCGGAGACGCGAGGAGGAGGCGGAGGAATGGAGGGTGAGTGACCCACGCCCCTATGTCCCCGAGGGACCGGTCGCTGCGGCTGAGGGACCCGGTCCAAACCCTCTCCCTCCGCTGCCTCCTTCGCAACCCGTCCCGGAGGCCGTGACCCCGCCACTAGGCCCGCTACCACCGCAACCGGTAGCGATACCCAGCCCGTCCGCCCTCGCGGACCGACCTGCAGCCAGAGCCCGTGGCAAGTCGGAGGTGCTGCCATGGAAGGCCCCGAAGTCTGCACCGGAGGCAGTCCCTGAGAAGTTCCCCGAGCCGGAGCTGGTGACCCGTTCCGAGCCGAAGGCCCAACCGCGGAAAGCCCCTGTGCCCATCCCCCACACCTCGGCTGAGGTGGCGCCGGGTTGTCGCTGTAAGGCGGCGCCCAAGGCCAAGACACCGCGGGACCTGCCGCCCAGAGCCCTGACAGTGGGCAACGTCCAGGATGTCCCGCGGGGCCTGATCCGTGCGCCGGAGCCCGCAGCAGCCCCGTATTGGGATAGGGAGCCGGTACCGCTGGGCCTGGAGATCGGTGAACGGGAGAGGAAGAAGGCCGAGCTGGTGGCCCGAGCTATAAGGGAGAAGGAAAATCTCCGCCAGGCCACGTTCCGTGTTCGGGGCCCGCTGTACGAGGGGCAGGTGAGGCGGTTTGATGTCCGCCGGGGCTTTGGGTTTATTTATGAACCGGGCCTGGAGGCCGAAGTGTTTGTAGCCCGGCGGGATGTGAATGCCCACCTGCCTGAAGAGCACCCCGGCCGTAATCTGATGCCGGGGGATATTGTGCAGTATACCCGGCACTGTGGAGAGAGGGGGTGGTTTGCCCTAGATGCCAAACTGCGGGGCAGCCAGGAGAGCAGAGTGAGTCCTGCACCCCCTCCCTCGGATGAAGCTGAAGGTCCGGAGTAGGGCAGCGGAGCACCGTTGTCCAGTCCCCGTTGGGACCACCACTGAGTTATGTGAGTTTAAGTTTAAAAAGTTTACAGATGATGAAAATGGAAAATGATTACCGTGTACTTCACCTGATTAACAGTGATTGAACCGGCCGGAGCCGGCACCGTTGTCCCCGTGGGGACCGTTTAAAAAGTTAGCATGGGAACTATCCATGGACAAGCCCGTGAACTTGCAGGGCAACCACAAACGTTAAGTGGCTTGTAAATAAGTTGGTTTACCGTACCGTTTCCGCATTGCCGCCTCCGGAGAGGCAGGTTGGAGGGAGGGCCCTCAGCAGAGCAGGCTGGGGCCCAGCCACCACAGGAACCGGTGGCTACCCTCTGGAGGGGAAGGACAGATCCCGCTCGGGTAACTTGTGCTGGACTTGGGTCAAGGGGTGCTGCCTGGGCTTTAGGGGCAGCATCAGGGCCAGGTTGCTTGGGTGGGAGAGAGCGGAAACCGTACCCGTAAAACCGTTTAGTAACGTTTAAGAAATGAACCTCCTGCTGTGGGATGATGCCATGATTTATATATATGTTACCGTTTACTTTTATATATTTACAGAAAATAAAACCGGTGTTGGACGGGCAGCCCGCGGACGGTCTGCATTTTACTAAGGGGGAATGTGACGCCCTGGGCAAGCCAGGGGTCACAGGTCATCACACCACCACACCCTACATCCCAGTTAGGAACACCAAAGCTACTAAAATCCTTGTTGCCTTCCTCCAGGGGCTGATGTTCACACCAGGGGGTGGGCCAGGCGGTTGGCTTCGCCCACCGAGGAGTACACAGCCCTGGAGGCGGGAAGAACCAGCAGAACTGTGAGGGAAGTGAAGGAGTAAACAACAGGAGAAGCTAAGTGAAGGGAAAGTGAAGTAGTAGCGGAGCAAAGAAGAGAAGAGTAAAAGAGAGAGTAGAAAGGCCTGAAGTTGGTCCGGCTAAGTGCAGGACAGTGTCAGCAAGGTCAGCAACAGCGGTGATTGTCTGGAGGGGGACTGCTCGGAGGTTGCTGGAAGGACTGCGGACGGGTAGTGGCCCGGCGGTCTGGAGCAGTATACGAAGGACAGTCAGCACCAGGGCAGGGGCCTCTCGGACCCCGGCAAGGCTAGGAGTCGCCATAATTTGCCAAATCCGTCAGTGAAGGGGACGTCTGTCTCCAAACAACCAAGTCCCGACTGAAGGCAAAAGTCCAACCATTAAGGAGGAACACCGCCACCGCCAGGGCACCAGTTCCTCGGGGCCAGCGTCTGCGGGCAAAGTAGGGCTCCTCCGGCCCATATCCAAGCCGGGGAGCGGGTTACCGGTGGGAACCCATCGCTACCAACACAGAAACATTAGGTGCAGGTCAAAGGGACATCACCGTTACCTACTGGGAGAGCAAGTGCAGCCGTCCATGGGAACCGTCTTTCCAGCCGTGTGTTTTACCGAGAATTGTGTCACCGTCTCAGGCTGAGTGAGTACCACAGTGCCGGAAGGCACAGCGCTGCCCCCGCGTCCCTGCGCCCACCAGGCCCTGCATCTCCCACCTCATCACTGGGCCCCGGGATCACCAACCCCTACTCACGGAGGGGCAACACAACACCTGGCTGCTCCGCATCACCACTCCCGGGTTCCCCATATCGAGCAGCGGTGGTGCTAACAAATCACCACAACCGTGGGTGGCGTCACGGACAATATACTTCATCCCAAAACCCAATCCCCTTTCACTCACGGGCGAGGAGCGCCGCTCGAGACCCCCGGGATCCGGCCCACCGCTCGAGCCACCACTGAGCAGCAGCAGCCGGACCCGAGCAGAGGGGTGAGCGAGGTGCCGGCACCCTCCTCCCCGCCCGCGACAACTGTGTGGCGACTCTGCCCACAAGAGCCACGGGAACTGACTTTTCCCCCATCTCCAGCACTGCCTGCAATGTGAGTAGAGCGGCGCCTGGTGACCGGGGCAGACGTCACGGAAGCAGGCCCTGGTGGAGACGTGACAGTAGAGCGGCGCCTGGTGACCAGGGCAGAGGTCACCGGAGCAGGCCTTGGTAGAGACGTGACAGTAGAGCGGCGCCTGGTGACCGGGGCAGACGTCACCGGAGCAGGCCCTGGAGACCTGACAGAGCCATATCTTATGCAAAGAAATCATAGAAGCCCAACAATCTGCCACCGTGAAGGTTATAATCCCCCAAGTGTCCCCTATAAAAGTAATAATGACTTGAATGCCCCCTTATGAAAGTAATAAAGGCCCAAGACCCCCTTATAAAATATGTAAGCCACGAGTACCCCTTAAAAATTAGTAATTTCTCAAGTGCCCCCTTATAACATTAATATTGGCCCAAGAGCCCCCTTATAACAGTAATAGTGACTCAAGTGTCCCGCTTATAAAAGTAATAATGGCCCAAATGCCTGTAATTCTAGTTACGGGGAAGTACCAAGTGAGCGGCAAAGGGAAAGGCAACCATGTGTCTGGGGAAGAGGAATATGAGGACCCCTGACCAAACCTAATACTGGTTCCTGGGGTCCCTCACCACCCTAGATAGGTTCCACACCTATGCATTGACCTGGATACCTGACCCTAGGTATCCCTAGTGCTCGACCCTGAATAGGGAGCAGGTGGGATGAGCTCTTAGTCAACACCACTAAACACTAAATGAAGACACAAGGAGGACACACAGGGGAAAATGCATTAACTACTTGTCCATAGATGACACTGGTAGATGTTCAGCAGAGTTTTCAGTAACGATACCACAGAGAACAAGCCACCTGCTTGCAACCAGAGCTTGAATGAACTGTAAATATCACCAGCACCAGTCCAAGGAAGGAAGGGAGTATGTAAGCACCAAGAGAATACTGACGATCAGCAGCTGGGTGGAAGTCGAGCTCCTGCTGGGTCCAAAAGGGGGAGAGATGAATCCAGCAGGAAAGCTAACTATACCAATGAATACTGACAGCAGGAACAATGGAAAGGCAGGAAGCATTCTGCGCAGCCAAACACTGAGACCTTCTATTGCCAGAAACCACATGACTGTCACCCGTGACAATGCCCCTTTATAAAATATGTAAACTATGATTACCTGTTAAAAATCAGTAATGCCCCAAGTGCTCACAAAAATAATAATAATCCCCTAAACCCCCCTCCAAAAGTAATATTATCTTGATTGCCACTTATGAAATAATAATGTCTCTTGCTGTGACATCTCCTGTAATGTACAGTATATACTCCAGCCCCACCACAGATCACTTGCATAGTAATTGCATAACTTCACCTACAGGTGGCAGCAATACATATGTAATAAGTTTTCTAGGCTGCTTTGTATTGGGAGTTTTCCACAACTCTCCAGATTGCACCAGATTTGCTGCTTTGCCTTGATAAGGGGGTAAAGTGTCTGCAAATGGCGTTTTCTGGTTTGGTTTCTTATCCTAAGTCATTTGACAAGGCCCTTTACATGGCCGAGACTGAGAGCAGAGAGAGGGAGGGAGGAACACAGACCGGTTATCGGGAGAAGTAATGTGTGCCGGTAACGGATGCATGTGTCACATCACCGGCTACACGAGCAGCACTTACCGACATCAAGCAGCGAAGCAGAAAGCAGAAGAAACAGTGCCACCTTCATGTTTCATTGTATGTATGTGAGGAGAGAGGCCCACTGTTCTACTATCCAGCATGGGCGACTGTGTACACCCGTCACGCCTTCCTGACGTCTTACAAGCCTGCCCCTGTAATGCCATGCACAGCCTCTTAACCCCTTACCTTCACGGACATTTTGTTTTATGCAGGGCAGGACTTTTTTGATATCAGTGTTGCACATCAGTCCATAGTCAGAAGCTTATGGTGCTGTTCTTAGTATTTGGCTGCCATAATAAGGCACTGCGCCTAATCACATTGGTGGTGGTGTGTCGCCCAGGGAATGGGGTACTCGGTCCCGAACGGTGTATATTGCGGGCGGGGGCCGCTGATGCTTCTCTCGGGGGCCTGTTCGGATCCGGGTTCGCTGGTGCGATTCGAGTGGTGACCAGACCCGGGTTCGCACGGCCGCCCGTCCTCACAACTGTCGGAAAGGGGATATTTACAAGGGAGGTGTTGTGTCTGTGACGCCACCCGTGGGTTGCAGTGAGGGATGGTGGCACCGCCGCTGCCTGGTGATGGGGCGCCCGGGGCTGATGGAGCGGGGCAGCAAGATGGGATCCCCTCCACGGGTAGGGGAGGTGTAGTCCCGAGGCCCGGAGGAGATGAACACGGGAGTGATGGCTGCTGAAGGTGGTATGCCGGGCTGGACCGGGGAACAATGGTG
The DNA here is from genome assembly GCF_048569485.1 of Anomaloglossus baeobatrachus. Taxonomy (NCBI): domain Eukaryota; kingdom Metazoa; phylum Chordata; class Amphibia; order Anura; family Aromobatidae; genus Anomaloglossus; species Anomaloglossus baeobatrachus. The sequence continues at coordinate 116,131,744 of NC_134364.1, forward strand.
TACTCACAGTTCAATAATTTCACACGAGCCCAGTAGTAAACCAAGTTGCCAGTGGCCGGCTGACTTTGGAGGGTGCATTCGGGTCCCACACCCAGGTTGATGAGCAGATAACCCTTCCCCCTGCACTTTGTGTTTCCTTCGTTTTTGGATGACTTCGCATGGAACGGAGAAGTCCACTCCCGGTTCTATTTGTGTTGGGAGCTGTGGCCCGCAAAAGCTGACCCTTGGGATTTCAGTGGGTTCTTGGCGGACACCCTATCCCCTGCGTTGGGCTTCTATCTGAGCAGTAAATTGGGACAATGTCTGGAACCTTGTCCCCGGCTGGTTAATTGGAGAGGGGCTTGCAACCTTCCTTTCCCTAGGGTCCAGGCACCCCGACTGTGCACGGCCTCCGGACCGGATGCCCGCTGTCAATACCGGCGGGCTAAAACCCTGCCCCGGTCCACTTTAGGTCTCCCGCGACCGGATCTCCGTCGCCTGTGGCTCTGCTCACCGTCTGCCACCTAGCCAAGTAGTCCAAAGGCCACTACCCCGGACTCCACTGCCAACTCAACTCCAACTCTTCACACTTGAACTGTCAGGACTTAACCACTGTGTTCCCGCCTCTGACACCTCATTCGCCTGATCCCGCCCACTGGTGTGTCCCTATTATCATGAGGGGGTGGCTGGGTTTAATGGCTGTGTGTTATGCCTAATTGTGGGTTGTGATGGTAACAAGAAGGATGTGAACTATTTGTGACTACCTGGTTTTGCCAGGGTGTCACAGTGTATAACTGGGGAATGTCACTTTGATGGCCGTTGCCCGGTCCCGTGCCCTGGGTGCTTTTTAATGGGGAGTATTTACAGGGGAGATTAAAGTCATTGGTGTGACGCCACCTGCGGGTTGCGGTTAATATGGGGGAACCGCTGCTGCTGAGTTGGTTACCCCTAGGGCTGGTGGTAATGGCAGCTGTGGTGGTAGGCCCTCCGCAGGTAGGGCTGAGCCTGGCAGATGTATGATGGAGTCTTTCGCCGTTAATAATGGAGGCCACACCGTGGTTGTAATTAACAGTCTCTACTCACTCTGGACCCTCGGACGGGCGGTTCAGGTCCCTGTATTTCCACTGACACTTGATGATTCAGTTGCTGTGTGTCCAGTACTCTCAGTGTGGTTGGGTCCCCGTAGCATGGAGCGTTTGGGGCCCGACTGTCCCTTGTTGTGGCAGTCTCCTTCTCCGTAAGGCAGACAGTGTGGACCCTGTAGGGCTGGTTTGTGTCCCTAACCCTGATCCTTGCATTACTGCTGGTGCCCCCGGATCTGTGGGTCAATGAGGTCCATGAAGGTCCCCTCACCATGCAGGTATTTGCCAGGCCGTCTGGAACTGTCGCCTGACCTAGGGTCCTGTGCCCCGTCGGTGCTCTGGTCCCAGTGGTACTCGGGTGTACCTGCCCTGGCGACCACTCTCCTGTGCCCCTGGGTCACCATCACACGACCCAGCTCTCAGGCACCTCTCCTCTCTATTCATTCTTACTAACTACTGTCTCCTCTCACCAGGCTGTTTAGTCCCCCTGGACTGGCTCTGCCCTCTAGGTGGCCATCCCCTTGTGTCCGACTAGCCAATTACCACTGGTGTGGAGTGGAAACTGGGATTTTGGTGTGTCTAGGTGTTGCTGGCACTGGTGTTCCAGGTCCCTGGGGTTAGTCCCAGGGACCTGGAACCAAAAGATGCACTGTGTGAACATAGCCTTACTGGTAAACCACATACAGACATTTTATACGTAAGCTGCAATGCCCTGCACATGAGGTGAGAGACACGGCTATATCAGGAGAACTATACTACATTTCTTATTGGAGGTATTTGCTAATATATATAATATTATTAATATATATTATATATATATATATATATATATATAAAATATAATATATATAATATTATCAGACCTACTACATACTGGGACAGGATCTTGGAGATAGGAATAGCCCTTATATTAATAAATTACATACAACAGCAAAGAAGGAATGGGTAAATATGGGAATGGATGAGAGGAATAAAATATACGCTGAATGTACGTGCAACAAAACCAAAAATCGGATCATGCATGTACCCAGCAATTATTAACATGCAGAACTATTTATTTTGTAAATTGTAATAACTGCTGATGTATAAAAACGCATGTCATGCGGATAAAGCTGGATTATGTTTTGTGTGAACTTAACCTTATATAAAAATCTATTAACTGTGCTGGTGTAGTACAGCTTTAACACTAACTCCTTCCCTTTACGTGTCTGACGTCATCAAAGGTCCTTTCGCCTAGCATTATTACATGGAATCAGACTCCTCCCTCACATGTGACTGATCACATGATAGTGACGTCATCACAGGTCCTTCAGCCCTGTAGGATTTAGCACCCTGCTTTTGGACGGTAAGGGCAGGCCGGGTGTGTACATTACCGGAGACGTTACTGGCTGTGTGTATCTGTGTTATTAGAGCACTGTGCTGGGGGGGCGGGATAGGGCTCAGGTCACACTGCGCTGTGTCTGTGAAGGTCAGGACGCGTCTTCTTGGCTGACATGGCTATAGCCCAGCTTCTTACCTTCTTTCCTTCCGTCTGAAGCAGCAACAGAGGATTGTCTCCTCCTGGTACAAAGTGTAGCTTGTCTTCTGTCTGGATCTCCTAATTCCCCTCCTCTATTGTGCATTTTTTTCTGGTGGTTTTGCCCCTTTTACAGCAGATTCAGGCTGCTTTCACACATCCGGTTTTTGCTTCTGCTTTGCAGAAAAAATGCAACCGTTTTTTTTGTTGCCAGTTGCGTTTTTTTCCTCATAGACTTGCATTAGCGCCGTATTGTGCCACATGGCCTTGCGTTGCGTCTGATTTTAGCCGGATGTGGCATATTTAGCCCATGCGGTGGCCGGATGGAACGCTGCCTGGCACTTTTTTTTGTGCGGCGAAAAAAACGCATTGCGCTGAATCCGGCGCGATTTACAATGCAAGCCTATGGCCGCCGGATGTGGCGTCCTGCGGCAAAAACCGCGTCCGGATGCGGTTTTTGCACTGCGCATGCTCAGTATCAAGCTGCATCTGTCAAACAACGGACGGGCTACATGGAAACACTTATGCAACAGATCCGTGTTTTTCGACGCATCCGTTGCATAGGTTTTTGAGCCGCAGTGCAAAAACCGGATGTGTGAAAGCAGCGTAATTCTCTCCATCAGAGCGGCTGGTCCGGCCATGCTGCAGGTTGGGGGTTCGGATTCCATATATTCATTCTCTCCATCAGAGCGGCTGCTCCGGCCATGCTGCAGGTTGGGGGTTCGGATTCCATATATTCATTCTCTCCATCAGAGCGGCTGGTCCGGCCATGCTGCAGGTTGGGGGTTCGGATTACATATATTCATTCTCTCCATCACAGCGGCTGCTCCGGCCATGCTGCAGGTTGGGGGTTCGGATTCCATATATTCATTCTCTCCATCAGAGCGGCTGCTCCGGCCATGCTGCAGGTTGGGGGTTCGGATTCCATATATTCATTCTCTCCATCAGAGCGGCTGCTCCGGCCATGCTGCAGGTTGGGGGTTCGGATTCCATATATTCATTCTCTCCATCAGAGTGGCTGCTCTGGCCATGCTGCAGGTTGGGGGTTCGGATTCCATATATTCATTCTCTCCATCAGAGCGGCTGCTCCGGCCATGCTGCAGGTTGGGGGTTCGGATTCCATATATTCATTCTCTCCATCAGAGCGGCTGCTCCGGCCATGCTGCAGGTTGGGGGTTCGGATTCCATATATTCATTCTCTCCATCAGAGCGGCTGGTCCGGCCATGCTGCAGGTTGGGGGTTCGGATTACATATATTCATTCTCTCCATCACAGCGGCTGCTCCGGCCATGCTGCAGGTTGGGGGTTCGGATTCCATATATTCATTCTCTCCATCAGAGTGGCTGCTCTGGCCATGCTGCAGGTTGGGGGTTCGGATTCCATATATTCATTCTCTCCATCAGAGCGGCTGCTCCGGCCATGCTGCAGGTTGGGGGTTCGGATTCCATATATTCATTCTCTCCATCAGAGCGGCTGCTCCGGCCATGCTGCAGGTTGGGGGTTCGGATTCCATATATTCATTCTCTCCATCAGAGCGGCTGGTCCGGCCATGCTGCAGGTTGGGGGTTCGGATTACATATATTCATTCTCTCCATCACAGCGGCTGCTCCGGCCATGCTGCAGGTTGGGGGTTCGGATTCCATATATTCATTCTCTCCATCAGAGTGGCTGCTCTGGCCATGCTGCAGGTTGGGGGTTCGGATTCCATATATTCATTCTCTCCATCAGAGCGGCTGCTCCGGCCATGCTGCAGGTTGGGGGTTCGGATTCCATATATTCATTCTCTCCATCAGAGCGGCTGCTCCGGCCATGCTGCAGGTTGGGGGTTCGGATTCCATATATTCATTCTCTCCATCAGAGCGGCTGGTCCGGCCATGCTGCAGGTTGGGGGTTCGGATTACATATATTCATTCTCTCCATCACAGCGGCTGCTCCGGCCATGCTGCAGGTTGGGGGTTCGGATTCCATATATTCATTCTCTCCATCAGAGTGGCTGCTCTGGCCATGCTGCAGGTTGGGGGTTCGGATTCCATATATTCATTCTCTCCATCAGAGCGGCTGCTCCGGCCATGCTGCAGGTTGGGGGTTCGGATTCCATATATTCATTCTCTCCATCAGAGCGGCTGCTCCGGCCATGCTGCAGGTTGGGGGTTCGGATTCCATATATTCATTCTCTCCATCAGAGCGGCTGCTCCGGCCATGCTGCAGGTTGGGGGTTCGGATTCCATATATTCATTCTCTCCATCAGAGCGGCTGGTCCGGCCATGCTGCAGGTTGGGGGTTCGGATTACATATATTCATTCTCTCCATCACAGCGGCTGCTCCGGCCATGCTGCAGGTTGGGGGTTCGGATTCCATATATTCATTCTCTCCATCAGAGTGGCTGCTCTGGCCATGCTGCAGGTTGGGGGTTCGGATTCCATATATTCATTCTCTCCATCAGAGCGGCTGCTCCGGCCATGCTGCAGGTTGGGGGTTCGGATTCCATATATTCATTCTCTCCATCAGAGCGGCTGCTCCGGCCATGCTGCAGGTTGGGGGTTCGGATTCCATATATTCATTCTCTCCATCAGAGCGGCTGGTCCGGCCATGCTGCAGGTTGGGGGTTCGGATTACATATATTCATTCTCTCCATCACAGCGGCTGCTCCGGCCATGCTGCAGGTTGGGGGTTCGGATTCCATATATTCATTCTCTCCATCAGAGTGGCTGCTCTGGCCATGCTGCAGGTTGGGGGTTCGGATTCCATATATTCATTCTCTCCATCAGAGCGGCTGCTCCGGCCATGCTGCAGGTTGGGGGTTCGGATTCCATATATTCATTCTCTCCATCAGAGCGGCTGCTCCGGCCATGCTGCAGGTTGGGGGTTCGGATTCCATATATTCATTCTCTCCATCAGAGCGGCTGCTCCGGCCATGCTGCAGGTTGGGGGTTCGGATTCCATATATTCATTCTCTCCATCAGAGCGGCTGCTCCGGCCATGCTGCAGGTTGGGGGTTCGGATTCCATATATTCATTCTCTCCATCAGAGCGGCTGCTCCGGCCATGCTGCAGGTTGGGGGTTCGGATTCCATATATTCATTCTCTCCATCAGAGCGGCTGGTCCGGCCATGCTGCAGGTTGGGGGTTCGGATTACATATATTCATTCTCTCCATCACAGCGGCTGCTCCGGCCATGCTGCAGGTTGGGGGTTCGGATTCCATATATTCATTCTCTCCATCAGAGTGGCTGCTCTGGCCATGCTGCAGGTTGGGGGTTCGGATTCCATATATTCATTCTCTCCATCAGAGCGGCTGCTCCGGCCATGCTGCAGGTTGGGGGTTCGGATTCCATATATTCATTCTCTCCATCAGAGCGGCTGCTCCGGCCATGCTGCAGGTTGGGGGTTCGGATTCCATATATTCATTCTCTCCATCAGAGCGGCTGGTCCGGCCATGCTGCAGGTTGGGGGTTCGGATTACATATATTCATTCTCTCCATCACAGCGGCTGCTCCGGCCATGCTGCAGGTTGGGGGTTCGGATTCCATATATTCATTCTCTCCATCAGAGTGGCTGCTCTGGCCATGCTGCAGGTTGGGGGTTCGGATTCCATATATTCATTCTCTCCATCAGAGCGGCTGCTCCGGCCATGCTGCAGGTTGGGGGTTCGGATTCCATATATTCATTCTCTCCATCAGAGCGGCTGCTCCGGCCATGCTGCAGGTTGGGGGTTCGGATTCCATATATTCATTCTCTCCATCAGAGCGGCTGGTCCGGCCATGCTGCAGGTTGGGGGTTCGGATTACATATATTCATTCTCTCCATCACAGCGGCTGCTCCGGCCATGCTGCAGGTTGGGGGTTCGGATTCCATATATTCATTCTCTCCATCAGAGTGGCTGCTCTGGCCATGCTGCAGGTTGGGGGTTCGGATTCCATATATTCATTCTCTCCATCAGAGCGGCTGCTCCGGCCATGCTGCAGGTTGGGGGTTCGGATTACATATATTCATTCTCTCCATCACAGCGGCTGCTCCGGCCATGCTGCAGGTTGGGGGTTCGGATTCCATATATTCATTCTCTCCATCAGAGCGGCTGCTCCGGCCATGCTGCAGGTTGGGGGTTCGGATTCCATATATTCATTCTCTCCATCAGAGTGGCTGCTCTGGCCATGCTGCAGGTTGGGGGTTCGGATTCCATATATTCATTCTCTCCATCAGAGCGGCTGGTCTGGCCATGCTGCAGGTTGGGGGTTCGGATTACATATATTCATTCTCTCCATCACAGCGGCTGGTCCGGCCATGCTGCAGGTTGGGGGTTCGGATTCCATATATTCATTCTCTCCATCAGAGCGGCTGCTCCGGCCATGCTGCAGGTTGGGGGTTCGGATTCCATATATTCATTCTCTCCATCAGAGTGGCTGCTCTGGCCATGCTGCAGGTTGGGGGTTCGGATTCCATATATTCATTCTCTCCATCAGAGCGGCTGCTCCGGCCATGCTGCAGGTTGGGGGTTCGGATTACATATATTCATTCTCTCCATCACAGCGGCTGGTCCGGCCATGCTGCAGGTTGGGGGTTCGGATTCCATATATTCATTCTCTCCATCAGAGCGGCTGCTCCGGCCATGCTGCAGGTTGGGGGTTCGGATTCCATATATTCATTCTCTCCATCAGAGTGGCTGCTCTGGCCATGCTGCAGGTTGGGGGTTCGGATTCCATATATTCATTCTCTCCATCAGAGCGGCTGGTCTGGCCATGCTGCAGGTTGGGGGTTCGGATTACATATATTCATTCTCTCCATCACAGCGGCTGGTCCGGCCATGCTGCAGGTTGGGGGTTCGGATTCCATATATTCATTCTCTCCATCAGAGCGGCTGCTCCGGCCATGCTGCAGGTTGGGGGTTCGGATTCCATATATTCATTCTCTCCATCAGAGCGGCTGCTCCGGCCATGCTGCAGGTTGGGGGTTCGGATTCCATATATTCATTCTCTCCATCAGAGCGGCTGCTCCGGCCATGCTGCAGGTTGGGGGTTCGGATGCCATATATTCATTCTCTCCATCAGAGCGGCTGCTCTGGCCATGCTGCAGGTTGGGGGTTCGGATGCCATATATTCATTCTCTCCATCAGAGCGTCTGCTCCGGCCATGCTGCAGGTTGGGGGTTCGGATTCCATATATTCATTCTCTCCATCAGAGCGGCTGGTCTGGCCATGCTGCAGGTTGGGGGTTCGGATTACATATATTCATTCTCTCCATCACAGCGGCTGGTCCGGCCATGCTGCAGGTTGGGGGTTCGGATTCCATATATTCATTCTCTCCATCAGAGCGGCTGGTCTGGCCATGCTGCAGGTTGGGGGTTCGGATTACATATATTCATTCTCTCCATCACAGCGGCTGGTCCGGCCATGCTGCAGGTTGGGGGTTCGGATGCCATATATTCATTCTCTCCATCAGAGCGGCTGCTCCGGCCCTGCTGCAGGTTGGGGGTTTGGAGTTAATATATTCACTGAAAAAAACCCACTATTTTATTGGAAAGACAATTTGTGCGGCTGCTTCTGACTAAAGAAAGAGAAGTTATGGTAAGAACATCACTCATTGTCCTTCAGCAGGAGCATCACTGGGGATATAGCAAGTTACCCTCATTCAAGGGTTACTCTTAAGTTTTCCAGTTACTAAAACTGATTTTTTTTTTTCTGATAAATCTTGCTGTTATGTGCCTCTCCACACATCTATCATGTTATTTCAGCACTATTACCTTTTATTGTGCACTAGCAGCACATCCTCATTAAGGTCAATCTCTCTTCTGACTTCCTGGGTTCAGTTCCTACAACTCCCATAATTCTTTGTGGCTCTAGGGCTGTGCCTAACTTATCTAACACACCCACTGTGTCCAACACACCCACTCAGCTCTCCACCCAAAGTCTCCTCCCTGCCTCTTCCCAGTGTGGATGCACTGAGAGAAATCACACAGAGACAGCCGAAGCTCCCAGCTCTGCACAACCAGGGGAAGAAAGCGGCCATCTTCTGCTTGTTCTCATATAGTTCATAGTCTGTGTGTGTGCCTGTGTGTGTGAGACTGTCTGTGTGAGTGTGTGTACAGAAATTATGATTATTAGCCGGTGCAACATGTGAAAAAAATAATTGGGGAAAGAAAAAAATGAAAGGGTGATGAGATTGCTTTTTCCCTCTTGCCTAGTCTGTGTGTCGTCCGTATCATTCGTGTGGCATGCATTTTGCAGGCTACTTTCACATCAGCTTCTTTTTTGCCTGGATCCTGTGGATTAAATGTGCAGCGCATGCAACCGTTATTTTACCGGATCCTTCTGCAGCGGGACACAGAATTTATCGGCCGGCGCTGGAGTCAGCTGACTCCTGATCTCACAGCCCGCACACGCTGCAATGGCTGCAGGTGGGCTCATTCACATGACCGTTCCGTTTGTCCTGCTCAGTTCCTGTTTTTTTGCGGCCCCACAGACAGGACCATCTTTTCAATGTCTTTTGTGTAGGATCGGATGGCACACGGTAGCACTTCCATGTGCATCCGATCCTACAAAAAACACATCGGATGCCGTATGTCCGCTCCATTATTATGGAACATGTCCTATTGTGTTCCGTAATAACGAACCGTGACTCAATACAAGTCAATAGGTCCGCAAAATTCCTGGAAGCCGCACGGAAGCACTTCCATGTGGCTTCCGTCGGGTGCCCGTGCAGTCTGTGTCCCGCTCCAGCCCCAGCCCCGCGGCTGCCCGCTCAGCAGTGTCAGCAGCAGCCCGCACTGCAGTGTCAGCAGCCGCGGGGATGACTAGCGCTACCGTCAGGAGGTTAGTAAGTTCATTACCTGCGGTGATGAAATCCTGCCCTCCTGACATCAGCGGTCGTCACTGCCTTCTATGCCCGCCACTTGTTACATCACCTCTCGCTGTCGACCCGAGACTGTGACTAGTGGTGACGTCACGGGCCGCTCGCGATACTTGGTTTGTGAAGGCGGCGGTCATTGAACTCAGTGAGAGCGCTGCTGTCAGGTGTTCAGCGATCATCGCAGGTAATGTACCTCGCTAACCTCCTGACAGCAGCACTCGTCATGCCCTGCAGTGACCTGGGCTGACCTATTGATGTTAGCTCAGGTCACTGCACTGCTCTCCCAGCCAATGGGGAACATTCTGTTCTTCATTGACTGGGACAGTGACTATGGTATGGATCGTCGTGGGACCCCCTTGGATTACAGCAGACCTGGATTTGTTTTTCTTTCTAATAAATTGGTGAAAGAGGGAATGTGTTGAGGAGTGTTTTTTCAAATAAAAATGGGTTTGTTGTCTATTTTTTTTATTACTGACTGGGTTGGTGATGTCGGGTATCTGATACACGCCTGACATCACTAACCCCAGGGCTTGATGCCAGGTGACATTACACATCTGGTATCAACCCCATAAATTACCCCGTTTGTCACCGCACCAGGGCAACAGGATGAGCTGGGACGAAGCAGCAGCATTGGCACATCTAATGGATGCGCCACTTCTGGGGCAGCTGCGGACTGCTATTTTTAGGCTGGGGAGTGTCCAATAACAGTGGACCTCCCTAGTCTGAGAATACCAGACCACAGCTGTCCGCTTTACCTTGGCTGGTGATCCAAATTGGGGGGGACCCCGGGTTTTTTGTTTTAAATTATTTATTAAATTTAAAATAACAGCGTGGTGTGCCCTCTGTTTTGGATTACCAGCCAAGGTGAAGCTGCCAGCTGTGGTCTGCAGGCTGCAGCCGTTTGCTTTACCCTAGCTGGCTACAAAAGATAGGAGGACCGCATGTCATTTTTTTATTTATTTATTTTTTGGCTTAATACAAGACTAAGCACCTTTAGTGCCACATGAAAGTTTCAAAAGGGTGCCAGCTTAGAATATGCAGGGGGTAGGACATTATATAGGTCTTTCTTATCTATCTATCTATATATCCCTCTATTCATTCATTCATTCATTCATCCCTCTATCTCTCTATCTATCCATCTCTATATCTACTCATCTATTTATCTTTCTTGCTGCTTCTGTTTTTTGCGGTCCGCAAAAAAAAACGGAAGGCACACGGCTGCCACAAGGATGCATCCGTGAAAAAAAGGACCTTTTTTTGCGGCCCGCAAAAACGGAACGATCATGTGAATGTAGCCTTAACAGCAGTCACTGCCTGCTGCCGATCACATGTGACCGGTGTGCGGGCTGTGTGTACAGGTGTACAGGAGTTCAGCTGAGTTCAGATCAGCTGACTCAAGTGTCGGCCGATTTGGCTGGGGCCACACGGGGATTACTGCGATCCCCTCGCATTACACTCGGCTCACGCTCAGTACAGCAGAGCTGAGTGTCATGCGTGTGTCCCTGCGACTGAGGTCCGACTGTACGAGCAGACCTCATCTACGGGGGGTGGTCCGGCACTCAGGAAGGGCGGGCCAGCACTGAGGAGGGGTGGGAGGGATCTCTATTTGGCTATTGCGATTCTCGCTCTGCACTCGCGGTACACCGATGCGATTTTTCTCTCACCCCATACACTTGAATGGGTAAAAGAGAAAGAGTCTCGTATTACAATTGCAGCATGCTGCGATTGTTTTCTCGGTCCAATTAGGGCTGAGAAAATAATTGCTCATGTGTGCTGACACACAGGCTAATATTGGTCCGAGTGGAATGCGATGTTTTATCGCACTGCACTCGCACTGTTTTTCTCGCCGTGTGGCTTAGACCTTACTCGTTCTGTGTCCTGCTGCATCCATCGCAGCGTGTGCGGGCTGGAGTTCAGCTGAGTTCAGATCAGCTGACTCCAGTGCTGGACTGAACTCAGGTGACCTCATAGCCAGTACACGCTGCGATGAATGCAGGGGGACACAGAACAAGTAATCGGCCGACACTGGAGTCATCTGATTACTTGTTCTGCTGGCGCTGTGGTCAGGAGTAGGGATGAATGAGCAGTACAAATGCTATGGTGCTCGATGGGCGAAGCCCATGTCGATTTTTTTTTTTTAAAACATTAAAAATAAAAAAACCAAAAATAATCACATAACCCTTTGGTTATAGCTGTCGAAACACGTTGTGGCCATTAGAGGGTATTTTAATTCAATAAAAAAGTTTTTATATCAAAAACGTTTGTCTCCCTGAATCCTGCTGCTTAGCGCTCCTAAATGACCGGTATACTTTTACTTCCAATCCTTTTAACCCCTTGAGGGATTTATGGCAGGAGCAGCGAATCCCCTTAATCCCCCTAATCCTTGCCAACTTCCCTCTCCCTGGCTGTTGCGTTATCGGGCTGTTCCCACTACGGAGATTTGTGATCATACTCACTGTGGTTCCACCTGGAAGGAGTAATCCACGTGACTCCCTGTGATCGCACACAGCTCCGGATTCCAGCAGGACTCTGTCCGCCTCTAACGGCAATAACCGGGGTTGTGCACGGGTGCGCAACCCCGAAAGGTAAGCAGCTTCAGGGCAATATTTAATTCTCCCCCTCACCGGGTCACTCAGCGTGTCTCCCTTTATTCTCTCTTCCAAATGATCGGAAGGGACACTGGTCTGGGTTGTCTCAATAATTGGAAGGCATCTCTGAGTGCTGAAAGTCTTTGTAGAAAAAGAGACATTATTTCTGGAGTCCAGAATGAACCCCAGTACTATTGTCTCTTGGGGTGGAGATATATGGGATTTTATCCAATTGATTGTTCAACCTATTGTCTAGATATCAAATCCAGATGAATAGAGGGTCTCTTCTGATGAGGCCTTTATAAGCCAGTTGTCCAGCTCTCGCTTTCGGAGTCCTGCGATCACCACTACCACAACTAGTGAATATTTGAGGTGACCTGGAGATGAGCCTATCTATAAGCAGCTATGCCTTTTCATTTTGAGTAATACTTCCATTTATGTGTGAATATCATGTATGCACAGCACCAAGGTCCTGATTTGGAGATGTTCCACTTTCACTTTGTGTTTGCTGTGTGTAGTCTCCAGCCATTGCCTATTTTACTGAGCATCTCTCTGCTCTGTAGGTACTTATGACTTGCCCACCCCAGGTCCTTAGGTGACTCGGCGTCGGGCCGGGGTAGTCCGCGTTGGCGGGGCCCGACTCCGTGACCCTGGTGGAGTCAGTTAATGTGGCGGTATTGGGGTGATGATGATAATGTTTATATGAATATTCGTGACGCCACCTGTGGTAATTTGCAGCTATGGAGCCGCAGCTGCTGGAAGGGACCTCCAGGGCTGATGTTATAGCAGCTGAGGTGTTTCTTGCTCTCCACAGGTAGAGCGGATACCCCAGGGCAACCTTTGGTGCTTGGTAAAGTCTATGGTGTTTGTGGATGAGGTGCAGGATAAACCAGACGACACAGGGCTTGCAGTTAAGATGTTTTACTCACTGTTCAGTCTCAGTACTGCAGTTGACCGGTTACCCACGGAATGCCAGGATCTGCTGTCAGGGTCAGTCCCGGTGTACCCCTTTTGGTGTGTGTCCTTTTCTGACTGGTTTCCTAGCCTTCGACTGTTTTAGCTGGTCTCGGGCCTCCACCACAGGGCCTGTACAAAGGGGGCTGACCGCAGTCGTATCTTTCCCTTTTCACCGGGGGTCTGTGGCGGGAAGTGGCCCCTGGGCACTTGCAACGATCTCCCAGGCCTTCGGTTTTACTTTTGAGGAATTGTCTTTCTTCCCTCTGTCTAGGGTCCGTTCCTGAATGCAGCCAGATCCCTCCACCCGATGTTGTCAGTGGAACAGGTCACGGGACAATTGCCCTTCCGTGGCCCTGGAATCCCTTCTTCCTTTCTTTCAGTGTCACCTGGGCCTAACTAGACCCCAGGATCTCCACCAGGAACCTCCTTCTGTTTCTGCCCTTTCTGCCGCTGTCCTCTGACAGCCCACCTCTACTCTCCTCAACTCCTTCTGACAGACTGCTAAAACTTGAACTTCCTAGTTTCCTTTTTCTACTCACTCTGACTAGGCCCCACCCTCACCATTGGGACCAGTGATGGGACTTACGGCCCCATGACTAAATCTATGGGAGTTGCTGCCACTATCCCTGACCCGGTGTATGCCTACCAATTGGTGTGTGCAAGTTTTGTCTGTACACCGGCAGTTGACCCCATTCTTACCCGGGATGGGATACCACACCTCTGGCTGAGGTGCAATATCTTCTGTGGCGACGGTAGCCTCAGGGGCGCCACACTTACCTCTTGAAATCTGATTCTCCAAGGGAACTGAACCCCCAACCTGGAGCATGGGAGGCAGCAGTAGTAGCTGAAGGCCACAAGCTGCACTCTTAGGTGGATGGTAGGTAGATACAGTAATTCCCTTGCTCTAAAAGGGAATAACCACCTGTCCCTTAAGAAAGATAAGGAAAACAAAACAAAAATACAAGGGAGGAGGAGAATTGGGAGGTGAGTATGGATACATATGTGCTCAGAAAACAACCTAAACTATTTGCTTTCAGATGTACTTTGTTCCAGGAGAATAAAATCTGTCTTGTGGCTGAAAAGCAGCATTGTGAACAAACTCAGCTGATGTGTTCAGGGCTGAAGCAGGGTAAAAAAAAACCCCAAAACATCTCCTTGGATGACTGACCTGGTTTTATTTTTTATCCTCCAGCTTCAGTCCCCTCTGTGCTCAAATCAGGGTGTGTTTATGATGCTGCTTCTCAGCCGAGACATGTTTCAGGCTTCTACCAATCCCATCAGGTGACTTGGACGGGTTGCAGTTTGAAATATGTGATGGCAGCTATTTTCATCATTCTTTGAGAACCCAAAAAAATCACTGTGGATAAAACGCTTTCATTAGTAGACGCACTCATAATGAAGCCTGCCATGAGTAGCTACTACTTAGTGGACTGTATACTTTTTCTCATGGAGTTCCCCCTGATGGATGTTTTTTTCCCTTTATTTTAGAGGACAAAATTTACGTCTGGATCCAATGGACATATAGGAGTGATGTGACTGCTATACAGAGCAACATATTATGATACTATGGCTTTAACACTTCAGATGAATTTAGGACTCCGCCTTTGTAAAAAGCATCTGTGGAGAAATACGCATTATCCGGCTGTGTACGCCGGTAGTTACAGGAGACCTGGCCTTCCTCCAGACAGAACTCCTTTTTGGAAGAAGACAGATTTCAGTATCAAAAATGGAGTCACCACTCTGAAAAAACACTTGGGTCTCGTGATGAAAGAAGCGGCTGATCACCTTAGAGGACCAAATGGTAAAACAATACGGCAAGACCTCCTTGAGCAAACTAGCGTAGTTTGGGAGTTTAGAGACCCAAAAGATCTGGAGAATTGGTTGGTCTCTTCAGACATGGAGATCGGCGGTAAAAGCCAGGCCTTTCTGAAAATTGGCAACAACAGCCAGACAGCCCTGTTTTATGGAGCCCTTAATAATGAAGTGCCCCGCGATGGAGAAACCAGATATAGTGGATATTGCACCTTGAGAACAAAGGCACCAAAGGTTTGTAGATCGTGTAATTAGCATAAGTTTATTGTATTTTTTTTTGTTTTGGTACATATGTTTTGATTACTTTTTATGGCATTTTTGGGGTGAAGTGTGGCAACCAAAAACTGCCAATTTTTAGCACCCTACTGCTGTAAAAGTCAATGACATTAAAAATATAACAAAGAAGGGAATTTTGTTTACTTACCGTAAATTCCTTTTCTTCTAGCTCCAATTGGGAGCCCCAGACAATTGGGTGTATAGCTTCTGCCTCCGGAGGCCACACAAAGTATTACACTCAAAAGTGTAACTCCTCCCCTCTGCCTATACACCCTCCCGTGCCTCACGGACTCCTCAGTTTTGGTGCAAGAGCAGGAAGGAGGAAACTTATAAATTGGTCTAAGGTAAATTCAATCCGAAGGATGTTCGGAGAACTGAAACCATGAACCAAGAAACAATTGAACATGAACAACATGTGTACACAACAGAACAATAAGCCCGAAGGGAACAGGGGCGGGTGCTGGGTCTCCCAATTGGAGCTAGAAGAAAAGGAATTTACGGTAAGTAAACAAAATTCCCTTCTTCTTTGTCGCTCCATTGGGAGACCCAGACAATTGGGACGTCCAAAAGCAGTCCCTGGGTGGGTAAAATAATACCTCGATAAATAGAGCCGACACGGCTCCCTCTTACAGGTGGGCAACCGCCGCCTGAAGGACTCGCCTACCTAGGCTGGCATCTGCCGAAGCATAGGTATGCACCTGATAGTGTTTTGTGAAAGTGTGCAGGCTAGACCAGGTAGCTGCCTGACACACCTGCTGAGCCGTCGCCCGGTGCCGCAATGCCCAGGACGCACCCACGGCTCTGGTAGAGTGGGCTTTCAGCCCCGAAGGAACCGGAAGCCCAGAAGAACGGTAAGCTTCAAGAATCGGTTCCTTGATCCACCTAGACAAGGTTGACTTGGAAGCCTGTGAACCCTTACGCTGACCGGCGACAAGTACAAAGAGTGCATCTAAACGGCGCAAGGGCGCTGTGCGAGACACGTAGTACCGGAGTGCTCTCACTAGATCTAATGAGTGCAAATCCTTTTCACATCGGTGAATTGGATTAGGGCAAAAAGAAGGTAAGGTGATATCCTGATTGAGATGAAAAGGAGATACCACCTTAGGGAGAAATTCCGGAACGGGACGCAGAACCACCTTATCCTGGTGAAAAACCAGGAAAGGGGCTTTGCATGACAGCGCTGCAAGATCCGACACTCTTCGGAGTAATGTGACTGCCACTAGAAATGCCACCTTCTGCGAAAGACGTGATAAGGAGACATCTCGCAGCGGCTCGAAAGGTGGTTTCTGAAGAGCCGTTAGCACCCTGTTAAGATCCCAGGGCTCTAGTGGGCGCTTGTAAGGTGGGACTATGTGGCATACTCCTTGCAGGAACGTGCGGACCTGCGGGAGCCTGGCCAGGCGCCTTTGAAAAAATACTGAGAGCGCCGATACTTGTCCCTTGAGAGAGCTTAGTGACAAACCTTTGTCCATTCCAGATTGAAGAAAGGAAAGAAAAATTGGTAAGGCAAAAGGCCAGGGAGTAAACCCATTCACAGAGCACCAGGACAAGAATATCCGCCAAGTCCTGTGATAGATCTTGGCGGACGTTGGTTTCCTGGCTTGTCTCATAGTGGCAATGACATCCTGAGATAACCCTGACGATGCTAGGAGCCAGGACTCAATGGCCACACAGTCAGGTTGAGGGCCGCAGAATTCAGATGGAAAAACGGCCCTTGTGACAGCAAGTCTGTGCGGTCTGGAAGAGCCCACGGTTGACCCACCGTGAGATGCCACAGATCCGGGTACCACGACCGCCTCGGCCAGTCTGGAGCGACGAGAATGGCGCGGCGGCAGTCGGACCTGATCTTGCGTAACACTCTGGGTAGCATCGCCAGAGGAGGAAACACGTAAGGCAGTTGAAACTGCGACCAATCCTGTACTAATGCATCCGCCGCCAGAGCTCTGTGATCCTGAGATCGTGCCATGAATGCTGGGACCTTGTTGTTGTGCCGTGACGCCATGAGATCGACGTCCGGCGTTCCCCAGAGGCGACAGATCTCTCGAAACACCTCTGGGTGCAGAGACCATTCCCCCGCATCCATGCCCTGACGACTGAGAAAATCTGCTTCCCAGTTTTCTACTCCCGGTATGTGAACTGCGGAGATGGTGGATGCTGTGGCTTCCACCCACTGCAGAATTCGCCGTACTTCCTGGAAGGCTTGACGACTGCGAGTGCCGCCCTGGTGATTGATGTAGGCGACTGCAGTGGCGTTGTCCGACTGGATACGGATCTGCCTGCCTTCCAGCCACTGATGGAACGCCAATAGGGCTAGATACACTGCCCTTATCTCCAGAACATTGATCTGAAGGGAAGACTCCCTCGGAGTCCAAGTCCCCTGAGCCCTGTGGTGGAGAAACATTGCTCCCCACCCTGACAGGCTCGCGTCCGTGGTGACCACAGCCCAGGTTGGGGGCAGGAAGGATTTTCCCTGCGATAGAGAAGTGGGAAGAAGCTACCACTGAAGAGACGTCTTGGTTGCCAGGGAAAGAGAGACCTTCTTGTCGAGGGAAGTCGATCTCTTGTCCCACTTGTGGAGAATGTCCCATTGGAGTGGGCGTAAATGAAATTGCGCGAAGGACACTGCCTCCATCGCTGCCACCATCTTCCCTAGGAAGTGCATGAGGCGCCTCAATGGGAGTGACTGACTCTGAAGAAGAGATTGCACCCCTGCCTGCAGAGAAAGCTGTTTGTCCAGTGGTAGCTTGACTACCGCTGACTGAGTATGAAACTCCATCCCGAGGTAGGTCAATGACTGGGTCGGTGTCAACTTGGATTTTGGAAAGTTGATGATCCACCCGAACTGCTGGAGAGTCTCCAGAGCGACGGTAAGGCTGTGTTGACACGCCTCCCGAGACGGTGCCCTGACTAGGAGATCGTCTAAGTAGGGAATCACCGAGTGGCCTTGGGAGTGTAGGACCGCCACAACGGATGCCATGACTTTGGTGAAAACCCGTGGGGCTGTCGCCAAGCCGAAAGGCAATGCCACGAACTGAAGGTGTTCGTCCCATATGGCGAAACGCAAGAAGCGTTGATGTTCGGGTGTGATCGGCACATGGAGATAAGCATCTTTGATGTCGATCGATGCGAGAAAGTCTCCCTGTGACATCGCAGCGATGACCGAGCGGAGAGATTCCATCCTGAATCGTCTGGTTCTCACATGTCTGTTGAGCAGTTTGAGGTCCAGAACGGGACGGAATGAACCGTCCTTCTTTGGCACCACGAACAAGTTGGAGTAAAAGCCGCGCCCCTGTTCCTAAGGGGGGACGGGAATCACAACTCCTTCTGTCTTCAGAACGGCCACTGCCTGAAGAAGTGCGTCGGCCCGAGCGGGGGGGGGGGGGATAGGTTGTGAAGAAACGAGTTGGAGGACGAGAGGTGAACTCTATCCTGTAACCGTGAGACAGAATGTCTCTCACCCATCGGTCTTGAACATGTGGCCACCAGGTGTCGCAAAAGTCGGAGAGCCTGCCACCGACCGAGGATGCGGTTCGGGGATGCCAAGAGTCATGAGGAGGCCGCCTTGGAGGCAGTGCCTCCGGCAGCCTTTTGGGGGCGTGACTTAGACCGCCACGCGTAGGAGTTCCTCTGACCCTTCTCCGGCCTATTGGACGAAGAGGATTGGGACTTGGCGGAGGGGCGAAAGGACCGAAACCTCGATTGTATCTTACGTTGCTGAGGTCGCTTCGGTCTGGACTGGGGTAAGGAGGAGTCCTTTCCCTTGGATTCTTTAATAATCTCATCCAATCGTTCTCCAAACAATCGGTCGCCAGAAAACGGCAAACCGGTTAGGAATCTCTTGGAAGCCGAGTCTGCCTTCCATTCGCGCAGCCACATGGCTCTGCGGACTGCCACCGAATTAGCGGATGCCACCGCTGTACGGCTAGCAGAGTCTAGGACTGCATTCATGGCGTAGGAAGAAAACGCCGACGCCTGAGAAGTCAAAGACGCAACCTGCGGAGCAGAAGTACGTGTGACCGCATTAATCTCGGATAGACAAGCCGAGATAGCTTGGAGTGCCCACACGGCTGCAAAAGCCGGGGCAAAGGACGCGCCCGTGGCTTCGTAGATGGATTTCACCAGGAGCTCTATCTGCCTGTCAGTGGCATCTTTTAGCGATGAGCCATCTGCAACCGATACCACAGATCTAGCCGCCAATCTAGAGACTGGAGGATCCACCTTGGGACACTGAGCCCAACCCTTAACTACGTCAGAGGGGAAGGGGTAACGTGTGTCAACAAGGCGCTTAGTAAAGCGCTTGTCCGGAACCGCTCTGGGTTTCTTGACAGCATCTTTGAAGTTAGAGTGGTCGAAAAACGCACTCCGTGTACGTTTGGGGAACCGAAACTGGTGTTTCTCCTGCTGAGAAGCCGACTCCTCTAAGTGGAGGCGGGGGAGATAGATCTAACACCTGGTTAATGGACGAGATAAGATCATTTACTAAGGCGTCCCCTTCAGGTGTATCAAGGTTGAGGGCAACGTCATGGTCAGAGCCCTGAGCTGCGACCTCCTCCTCGTCCTCCAGCCGGGAACCTGAGCAGCGTGATGAAGCTGAGGATTCCAAGCGGGTCCGCTTAGCTGGTCTGGGGCTGTGGCTGTGGTCCGTGGAGGAGTCCTCCACGTGAAACATAGAGCCCACCCCGGGAGCGCGCTGCGGCGTGGACCGAGAGGGATCTGGAGGCGCCGATCCAACAGTGTCCTGGGCCTGTGTAAGAACCGGTCTGGACTGCAAAGCCTCTAGCAGCTTGGCAGACCATTTGTCCATAGACTTAGCCATGGATTGTGAAAGTGACTCAGAGAGCTTCTCAGCAAAAGAAGGGAATTTTGTTTACTTACCGTAAATTCCTTTTCTTCTAGCTCCAATTGGGAGACCCAGACAATTGGGTGTATAGCTTCTGCCTCCGGAGGACACACAAAGTATTACACTTAAAAGTGTAAAACCCCTCCCCTTCTGCCTATACACCCCCCGTGCATCACGGGCTCCTCAGTTTTGGTGCAAAAGCAAGAAGGAGGAAAAGTTATAAATTGGTTTAAAGTAAATTCAATCCGAAGGAATTTCGGAGAACTGAAACCATTCAACATGAACAACATGTGTACGCAAAGAACAACAGCCCGAAGGGAACAGGGGCGGGTGCTGGGTCTCCCAATTGGAGCTAGAAGAAAAGGAATTTACGGTAAGTAAACAAAATTCCCTTCTTCTTTGTCGCTCCATTGGGAGACCCAGACAATTGGGACGTCCAAAAGCAGTCCCTGGGTGGGTAAAATAATACCTCGTAATAGAGCCGTAAAACGGCCCTTTCCTACAGGTGGGCAACCGCCGCCTGAAGGACTTGCCTACCTAGGCTGGCATCCGCCGAAGCATAGGTATGCACCGGATAGTGTTTCGTGAAAGTGTGCAGGCTCGACCAGGTAGCCGCCTGACACACCTGCTGAGCCGTAGCCTGGTGCCGCAAAGCCCAGGACGCACCCACGGCTCTGGTAGAATGGGCTTTCAGCCCTGAGGGAACCGGAAGCCCAGAAGATCGTTCCTTGATCCACCGAGCCAGGGTTGATTTGGAAGCTTGTGACCCTTTACGCTGGCCAGCGACAAAGAGTGCATCCGAGCGGCGCAGGGGCGCCGTACGAGAAATGTAGAGTCTGAGTGCTCTCACCAGATCTAACGAGTGCAAATCCTTTTCACACTGATGAACTGGATGAGGATAAAAAGAAGGTAAGGAGATATCCTGATTGAGATGAAAGGGGGATACCACCTTAGGGAGAAATTCCGGTACCGGACGCAGAACCACCTTGTCCTGGTGAAACACCAGGAAAGGGGCTTTGCATGACAGCGCCGCTAGCTCCGACACTCTCCGAAGTGATGTGACTGCTACTAGGAAGACCACTTTCTGCGAAAGGCGTGAGAGAGAAATATCCCTCATTGGCTCGAAAGGTGGCTTCTGAAGAGCCATCAGCACCCTGTTCAGATCCCAGGGTTCTAACGGCCGCTTGTAAGGAGGGACTATGTGACAAACCCCCTGCAGGAACGTGCGTACCTGTGGAAGTCTGGCTAGGCGCTTCTGAAAAAACACAGAGAGCGCTGAGACTTGTCCCTTAAGAGAGCCGAGCGACAACCCTTTTTCCAATCCGGATTGCAGGAAGGAAAGAAAAGTGGGCAAGGCAAATGGCCAGGGAGAAACACCCTGATCAGAGCACCAAGATAGGAATATCCTCCATGTCCTGTGGTAGATCTTGGCGGACGTTGGTTTCCTAGCCTGTCTCATAGTGGCAATGACCTCTTGAGATAACCTTGAAGACGCTAGGATCCAGGACTCAATGGCCACACAGTCAGGTTGAGGGCCACAGAATTCAGATGGAAAAACGGCCCTTGAGACAGCAAGTCTGGTCGGTCTGGTAGTGCCCACGGTTGGCCCACCGTGAGATGCCACAGATCCGGGTACCACGACCTCCTCGGCCAGTCTGGAGCGACGAGGATGGCGCGGCGGCAGTCGGACCTGATCTTGCGTAACACTCTGGGCAACAGTGCCAGAGGAGGAAACACATAAGGGAGTTGAAACTGCGACCAATCCTGAACTAAGGCGTCTGCTGCCAGAGCTCTGTGATCTTGAGACCGTGCCATGAATGTTGGGACCTTGTTGTTGTGCCGGGACGCCATTAGGTCGACGTCCGGCATCCCCCAGCGGCAACAGATCTCCTGAAACACGTCCGGGTGAAGGGACCATTCCCCTGCGTCCATGCCCTGGCGACTGAGAAAGTCTGCTTCCCAGTTTTCTACGCCCGGGATGTGAACTGCGGATATGGTGGAGGCCGTGGCTTCCACCCACATCAGAATCCGCCGGACTTCCTGGAAGGCTTGCCGACTGCGTGTTCCCCCTTGGTGGTTGATGTATGCCACCGCTGTGGAGTTGTCCGACTGAATTCGGATCTGCTTGCCTTCCAGCCACGGCTGGAACGCCTTTAGGGCAAGATACACTGCCCTTATCTCCAGAACATTGATCTGAAGGGAGGACTCTGGCTGAGTCCAAGTACCCTGAGCCCTGTGGTGGAGAAAGACCGCTCCCCACCCTGACAGGCTCGCGTCCGTCGTGACTACAGCCCATGATGGGGGAAGGAAGGATTTCCCCTTCGACAGAGAAGTGGGGAGAAGCCACCACTGAAGGGAAGCCTTGGCTGCCCGTGAAAGGGAGACGTTCCTGTCGAGGGACGTCGTCTTCCTGTCCCATTTGCGGAGAATGTCCCATTGAAGTGGACGCAGATGAAACTGCGCAAAAGGAACTGCCTCCATTGCTGCTACCATCTTCCCTAGGAAGTGCATGAGGCGCCTCAGGGGGTGTGACTGGCCTTGAAGGAGAGATTGCACCCGTCTGTAGTGAACGCTGTTTGTCCAGCGGAAGCTTCACTATCGCTGAGAGAGTATGAAACTCCATGCCAAGATATGTCAGTGATTGGGCCGGTGTCAGATTTGACTTTGGAAAATTGATGATCCACCCGAACCTCTGGAGAGTCTCCAGAGCAACGTCCAGGCTGCGTTGGCATGCCACTTGAGAGGGTGCCTTGACCAGCAGATCGTCTAAGTAAGGGATCACCGAGTGTCCCTGAGAGTGTAGGACTGCTACCACTGCTGCCATGACCTTGGTGAAGACCCGTGGTGCTGTCGCCAGGCCGAAAGGCAGTGCCACGAACTGAAGGTGTTCGTCCCCTATGGCGAAACGCAGGAAGCGCTGATGCTCTGGTGCAATCGGTACGTGGAGATAAGCATCTTTGATGTCGATTGATGCCAGGAAGTCTCCTTGGGACATTGAGGCGATGACGGAGCGGAGCGGAGCGATTCCATCCGGAACCGCCTGGTTTTTACGTGTTTGTTGAGCAGTTTTAGGTCCAGAACAGGACGGAAGGATCCGTCCTTTTTCGGTACCACAAACAAGTTGGAGTAAAAACCGTGACCCTGTTGCTGAAGAGGAACAGGGATCACCACTCCTTCCGCCTTCAGAGTGCACACCGCCTGAAGAAGAGCATCGGCTCTCTCGGGGGGCGGAGATGTTCTGAAAAATCGAGTCGGAGGACGAGAGCTGAACTCTATCCTGTAACCGTGGGATAGAATGTCTCTCACCCATCGGTCTTTTACCTGTGGCAGCCAGGTGTCGCAAAAGCGGGAAAGCCTGCCACCGACCGAGGATGCGGTGTGAGGAGGCCGAAAGTCATGAGGAGGCCGCCTTGGGAGCGGTTCCTCCGGCGGTCTTTTTAGGACGTGACTTAGACCGCCATGAATCGGAGTTCCTCTGATCCTTTTGAGGCCTTTTGGACGAGGAGAACTGAGACCTTCCAGCGGGCCGAAAGGACCGAAACCTCGATTGTACCTTCCGTGGTTGAGGTCTGTTTGGTTTGGACTGGGGTAAGGATGAGTCCTTTCCCTTGGATTGTTTAATGATTTCGTCCAATCGTTCACCAAACAGGCGGTCGCCAGAAAATGGCAAACCGGTTAAGAACTTTTTGGAAGCGGAGTCTGCCTTCCATTCACGTAACCACATGGCCCTGCGGACTGCCACCGAATTGGCGGATGCTACCGCCGTACGGCTCGTAGAGTCCAGGACAGCATTAATGGCGTAGGACGCAAACGCCGACACCTGAGAGGTTAAGGACACCACTTTCGGAGCAGATGTACGTGTGACTGCATTAATCTGCGCATGACAAGCTGAGATAGCTTGGAGTGCCCATACGGCTGCGAATGCTGGAGCAAAAGACGCGCCGATAGCTTCATAGATGGATTTCAACCATAGTTCCATCTGTCTGTCAGTGGCATCTTTGAGTGAAGCCCCATCTTCCACTGCAACTATGGATCTAGCCGCCAGTCTGGAGACAGGAGGATCCACCTTAGGACACTGAGCCCAGCCCTTGACAACGTCAGGGGGGAAGGGATAACGTGTATCCTTAAGGCACTTGGAAAAACGCTTATCTGGACAAGCTCGGTGTTTCAGGACTGCCTCTCTGAAGTCAGAGTGATCCAGAAACATACTCAATGGACGCTTGGGAGACCTGAAACGGAATTTCTCCTGCTGAGAAGCTGACTCCTCAATTGTAGGAGCTGGTGGAGAAATATCCAACACCTGATTGATGGTTGCTATAAGGTCATTCACTATGGCGTCACCATCAGGTGTATCCAGGTTGAGCGCGGTCTCAGGGTCAGAATCCTGATCTGCTACAATCATCATCCAGAGAGTCCTCCTGCTGATGCCCTGAACAATGTGATGAAGTCGAGGGAATTTCCCAGCGAGCCCGCTTAGGCGGCCTGGGACTGCGGTCCATGTCAGAGACCTCACCCTGGGACCCATGGTTCACCCCAGGAGCACTTTGCAGCTCCAAATGAGGGGGGCCTGGGGTCAATGATTGAACAGTGCCCGGGGCCTGAGTTACCGGTCTGGACTGTAAGGCTTCTAGTATCCTAGCAGACCATTTATCCATAGTCTCAGACAGTTTGTCAGCAAATACTGCAAACTCCGTCCCTGTCACCTGGACAGTGGTAGCAGGTGGTTCCACCTGGGCCACCAGTAGCAGAGGCTCCGGCTGAGTAAGTGCCACAGGGGCCGAGCATTGCACACAATGAGGGTCCGTGGAACCTGCCGGTAGTATAGCCGCACATGAGGTACAGGTTGCAAAGTAAGCCTGTGCTTTGGCACCCTTGCTATTTGCGGACGACATGCTGTTGTCTCCTCTGAGTACAATCCAGGAGGGTATATAGCCAAAAATCAACAGTGCGACCATACAGTGTAGATGTATAGCATATAAGTATATATATATATGTACACTTCGGCACTCAGTGGGGCCAGCACCTCAGGTGCTGCTTACCGACCGCTCAAAGCGGTTGTGTGATCACCAGCTTCCCTGCCTGGGCCTCCCAGAGCTTTCTCTCCTCTCCAGCGTCAGAAGAGCTGACAGGAATGGCTGCCGGCGTTCTGTGGGGAGGAGGGGGCCGAGGGCGTGCCCTAGAAAGTGCGGGAATCTGGAGCCCCACTGAGCTGAATGAGGGGGGAGGAGGATACAGAGTATGCTCCAGCCCTCAGCGCTGACGTTCTGTGCAGCGTCCCGCCCTTCCCCTGACTGACAGGCCTGGGGGCGGGAATATGCGCTACTAGGCCGCAAAAGCCGGGGACTAAAGTTATAAGCGCGGCCGGCATATAAGCGCGGCCGGCGCGGTAGTCCCCGGCGCACTAACACACCCAGCAGTGCTGCAGTGTATATGGTACCAGCGCTCCATGCGCGGTCCCCACGGGGACACAGAGTACCTCACAGCGCGGCCTGCGCGGTAGTCCCCGGCGCACTAACACACCCAGCAGTGCTGCAGAGTATATGGCACCAGCGCTCCATGCGCGGTCCCCACGGGGACACAGAGTACCTCACAGTAGCAGGGCCTTGTCCCTGACGATACTCGGCTCCTGTCCAGCAGATTCCCCAGGGGCTGCGGAGGGAGCACGGCCTCAGTGCCTGGAGACCGATTAGGATCCCACTTCACCCAGAGCCCATTAAGGGATGGGGAAGGAAAACAGCATGTGGCTCCTGCCTATGTACCCGCAATGGGTACCTCAACCTTAACAGCACCGCCGAACAGAGTGGGGTGAGAAGGGAGCATGCTGGGGGCCCTATATGGGCCCTCTTTTCTTCCATCCGACATAGTCAGCAGCTGCTGCTGACTAAGATGTGGAGCTATGCGTGGATGTCAGCCTCCTTCGCACAAAGCATAAAAACTGAGGAGCCCGTGATGCACGGGGGGTGTATAGGCAGAAGGGGAGGGGCTTTACACTTTTAAGTGTAATACTTTGTGTGGCCTCCGGAGGCAGAAGCTATACACCCAATTGTCTGGGTCTCCCAATGGAGCGACAAAGAAACTACAAACTCGGTCCCTGCCGCCTGGACAGTGGTAGCTTGGGGGGGTCTACCTGAGCCGAGGGGCCCACAAATGGTCGTGGCTCCGGCTGAGTCAGTGTAACAGGGGTCGAGCATTGCTCACAGTGAGGGTAGGTGGAACCCGCAGGCAACATAGCCCCACAAGAGGTACAGGTCGCAAAGAAACCCTTTGCCTTAGCACCCTTGCTCCTTGTGGACGACATGCTGTTGTGTCCAAGGAGAGTGATCACAGAGGGTATAAGGGAAGAGTATACAGCCCGGCCGAACAGAGATATATATATATATATATAAGATATATAATACGTATCTATTCAGGCATCCAGGGGGACCAGCACCGGATGACCGGTGTGGCTTACCGACCGCTAAAAAGCGGCGTGTGTGTCCTCCAGATTCCCTGCTCCAGGTCTCCCAAAGGTGAAGAGCTCTTTCCTGCTGATTCTCCAGCGCAAAATGCCTTTTAAAAAATGGCTACTGGAGCTCTCAGAGGGGGAGTGGAGCGGTGGGCGGCACCAGAAAAAGTGCGGGAATCTGGGGTCCCTGTTGTGATCAAGGAGGGGGGAGGAAGCATACAGGATGCTCCGGCCCTCACTGCCGACGTCAGGACGGCTGTCCCGCCCCTACCCTGACAGACAGGTTCGGGGGCGGGAGTCTTGCCAGTAGGCCGCAACTTTAGCCGGGGACTAAATTTATGACCGCGGCCGACAAGCAGGCGCGGTCAGCGCGGAAGTCCCCCGGCTTTCACGGAACAGCAGCCGCTGTGTGTCCCAGGCAGCGTCCGGTCGGCTGTCCCGCCCCTACCCTGACAGACAGGTTCGGGGGCGGGAGTCTTGCCAGTAGGCCGCAACTGAAGCCGGGGACTAAATTTATGACCGCGGCCGACAAACAGGCGCGGTCGGCGCTGAAGTCCCCCGGCTTTCACGGCCTAGCAGCCCTTGCAGCGTCCAGGTGCCAGGCGCTCAATGAACCGTCCCCATGGGGACACAGAGTACCTGACAGATGCAGGGCCCGGTCCCTGATAAAGAAAATACTCCGATCCGGCAGATTCCACACAGGGGCTGCGGAGGGAGCACGGTCCCAGTACCTGGATGACCGCTCAGGATCCCACTTCTCCCAGAGCCCACAAGGGATGGCGAAGGAAATACGGCATGAGGCTCCGGCCGTCGTACCCGCAATGGGTACCTCAACCTTAACAGCACCGCCGACATAGTGGGGTGAGAAGGGAGCATGCCGGGGGCCCCATAGGAGCCCTCTTTTCTTCCAACCGATAACATCAGCAGCTGCTGCTGACTAAAATGGAAATGCATGAGTGGATGTGTGCCTCCTTCCACACAAAGCATAAAACTGAGGAGCCCGTGAGGCACGGGAGGGTGTATAGGCAGAGGGGAGGGGTTACACTTTTGAGTGTAATACTTTGTGTGGCCTCCGGAGGCAGAAGCTATACACCCAATTGTCTGGGTCTCCCAATGGAGCGACAAAGAAAGGTATTTCTTTCAAGGATTTTTTTTTTTTTTTCTGTTACAGGGATCGTTCAATCGTAAATTATCTTACGATTGGTCCAACTTTAACACTCTGCATTTGAGGATTCGGGGAGATGGACGCCCCTGGATGGTGAACATCCAGTCCGAAACATTTTTTTCTGTACAGTGGGACGATTTATACAATTTTTTTCTCTACACTCGTGGTGGTCCGTACTGGCAGGACGTTAAGGTAATGATTTAGTACATCATAGTTTTGGAAACAGTAAGTAGGTGAACACAATATACATTTTAGTATAGTTATGATTTTAGGAATTTTTCTTAAGATGACACCTTAACATTAACCCTTTCCCAATTGTGCACAGATTCCTTTATCAAAGTTCTTCTTGACAAGCCGAGGAAGAATTCAAGATGGCCAGTTCCCCCTGTGGCCAGATAAGGTGTGTATGCAAAGATTAATATATTGCTACTTATATAAACAAGTAAACCTCAAATAGGAAATCTCCCAGTCAGTAATATCAGCATCACACCTGAAGGAGCAAATTTACCAATGTGTGTCCGTAATATCAGCCAGCTGTAATTGTCATCTAAGGCCATAGTATATACAGTGCCTTGCAAAAGTATTTGGTCCCCTTGAATTTTTCAACATTTTCACACATTTCAGGCTTCAAAGATAAAAATGTTCTGGTGAAGGATCAACAACAAATGGGACACAATTGTGAAGTTGAACGAAATTTGTTTATTTTAAACTTTTATAAAAAAAATAAAAATATCTGAAAATTGGGGCGTGCAATATTATTCATCCCCTTTACTTTCAGTGCAGCAAACTCACTCCAGAAGTTGATTGAGGATCTCTGAATGATCCAATGTTGTCCTAAATGACTGATGATGATAAATATAAGCCCCTGTGTGTAATCAAGTCTCCGTATGAATGCACCTGCTCTGTGATAGTCTCAGGGTTCTGTTTACAGCACAGAGAGCATCATGAAGACCAAGGAACACAACAGGCAGGTCCGTGATACTGTTGTGGAGAAGATTAAAGCCGGTTTTTGGTTACAAAAAGATTTCCACAACTTTAAACATCCCAAGGAGCACTGTGCAAGCGATCATATTGAAATGAAGGAGTATCATACCACTGCAAATCTACCAAGACCCGGCCGTCCATCCAAACTTTCATCTCAGACAAGGAGAACACTGATCAGAGATGCAGCCAAGAGGCCCATGATCCCTCTGGATGAACTGCAGAGATCTACAGCTGAGGTGGGAGAGTCTGTCCATAGGACAACAATCAGTCATACACAGTATAAATCTCGCCTTTATGGAAGAATGGCAAGAAGAAAGCCATTTTTCAAAGATATCCATAAATAGTGTTGTTTAAAGTTTGCCACAAGCCACCTGGAGACACCAAACATGTGGAAGAAGGTGCTCTGCTCAGATGAAACCAAAAATCAAACTTTTTGGGCACAATGCCAAACGATATGTTTGGCGTAAAAGCAACACAGCTCTCAACACCCTGAACACACCATCCCCACTGTCAAACATGGTGGTGGCAGCATCATGGTTTGGGCCTGCTTTTCTTCAGCAGGGCAGGGAAGATGGTTAAAATTGATGGGAAGATGGATGGAGCCAAATACAGGACCATTCTTGAAGAAAACCTGTTGGAGTCTGCAAAAGACCTGAGACTGGGACGGAGATTTGTCTTCCAACAAGACAATGATCCCAAACATAAAGCAAAATCTACAATGGAATGGTTCACAAATAAACGTATCCAGGTGTTAGAATGGCCAAGTCACAGTCCAGACCTGAACCCAATCGAGAATCTGTGGAAAGAGCTGAAAACTGCTGTTCACAAACGCCTCCATCCAACCTCACTCAGCTCCAGCTGTTTACAAAGGAAGAATGGGCGAGAATTTCAGTCTCTCCATGTGCAAAACTGATAGACACATACCCCAAGCAACTTGTTTCTTTAATCGCTGAAAAAGGGGGCGCTACAAAGTATTAACTTACAGGGGTTGAATAATATTGCACGCCCCAAATTTCAGGGTTTTTTTTTAAATGTTTAAAATAAGCTATAAATTGAATTCAACTTCGCAATTGTCCACTTGTTGTTGATTCTTCACCAGAACATTAACATTTTTATCTTTGTTTGAAGCCTGAAATGTGGGAAAAGGTTGAAAAATTCAAAGGGGCCAAATACTTTCGCAAGGCACTCTAGATAGAGCAGAGTATGTAATGACACACAAATGGATGTTTTTTTTTACATTTGAAAGTATAAATAGAAATGCTACTATTCTTCTTTTCAGATTACCACTCTTGGATTCACTCTTGCAGACCGGGCCGATGGACCGTTTCATCTGGAAATTGACTTCATTGGGTTGTGTAAAGATCAAGCACATACAGAGGAGTTTGCCTATGAACAGTACCAAATTAAACCTTTATAACAAGAACTGCAAGTGTTCACTGATAAACTTTTATTTGTAAGGAGATAGAGGATTGTATTAGCCTAATTGTGAATCTTTGATGGACATTCAATAGTTAACCCCAATAATAAAAGTTCATGTTCATAAAGGAAAAAAAAATCCACTTTTGTTTTAAACAAAATGGCATTTATTAGGCATGTTACTATTATAATAAATAACACTCATGTATGTTATGTCCCTATAACCGCAACAGCCTACACAAAGACTTGTACCTGAAAGGAAAAAAAAAATATATATCACAGAGACAAAAGACAATATCTACAAGCTTATGAAAAATGTTTTCTATATTGTGTTAAAAGAACATTTGTTAATACAGAATGGATTATTATAGCGCTTTGTGCATTATATTTACATGTTAAAGTGAAGCCTGGTGGTATAAATGTCCCTTCTGTACAGGTGAGCAGTGACCGCTTTCTTTGATGTGAGGTTTCACGGCATTGTGTACCTCCGGTTCCAGTCACATCCATTTTGGTCCTGACACCAGATGTGCGCCCCTGAGGTATACCCCATCCTGCAGATGTCTTACATCCACTTCTATTATAATGTTCGCCCTCCACCCCACCTTCCCACCCAAGAGCCAATGTCTTGTTCTTTTGGCACACTTTACATACATGTCAGACCAGGGACTGATTTGCGAGACGCAAATAGTCTGACTGTATAACAGAATGCTTACAGGGGTTGTCCACATTTGGAAATAATTTTTTTTTATACTTTTGCACTGTTTGCCTTCTATAATGTCCTCTAGTGTTGCCTGCAGAGCGAGATCACTTGATTTTTCAGAGAGCTCCTTCTGCAGGGGAGTTTGACCATTTGTTTCTGAGCTTTCTGTTGATTTATGACCACAGATCATAACAGTCAAATGTGTCAGAAAGTAAGTCTCTAATTGGAAAACAGTGCAAAATTCTTACTGAATCCTTAGCGTAAAAATGTTGTTGTTTTTTTTGCCCAAAGTAAATGCAGTATTTACAAAAAAAAAAAAAAAAAATTTATATAGTTCCAAATGTGGCTGCACAATTACTCCTTTGTCCAGGATCGCAGCAAATGTCCAAACTGTCTAACTTCCATTTTTTTTTCCCAAGGAAATGTTACATTTCCAGTTTAGAAGGATTA
Organism: Anomaloglossus baeobatrachus; assembly: GCF_048569485.1. Lineage (NCBI taxonomy): Eukaryota > Metazoa > Chordata > Amphibia > Anura > Aromobatidae > Anomaloglossus > Anomaloglossus baeobatrachus. The sequence continues at coordinate 116,162,794 of NC_134364.1, forward strand.
AGGGTCCATACACTTTAATATAAATAGTAAAATAAAACTAAGCAGGTATGATGCAAGTGCTGCTGATTGTGTAAAAAGAACAGGTAATATCTTAGTTATCAAAAGATTGGAAACATTGGACACTACTGATGAGCGAGTTTCGAAATACTCGGATTCGCGATACTCGTAACGAGTACTGTCTAATACTCGCGTATGCATCCCGAATAGTGTGTGCAATGCAAGTCAATGGGGAAAACTCACAATCTAATGTGCTACTCGCACGAATAGTACGGCATTAGGGTTACCCGTTACATTGAGTTTTCCCCAGTGACTTGCATTGCACACGCTATTAGGAATGAATACACGAATGTTAGACAGTGCTCGTTACGAGTATAGCAAGTCGAGTATTTCGAAACTCGCTCATCATTATTGAACACATCTTCCTCAGGCCAGGCAAGTATGTTAGCAGTACAACAGAGGGTATAAATCAACATAAAAAAAAAAAAGAGGGGGGGAGGGGGATGTCACACACTGCCATCACAACAAGATACGTAGAACGTACACAATATATAGAACTGCCACATTGTGGTGTTATTTATTTAAAGTAGGTGAAACTTCAATCCATTGGAAAGATAGATCTGATTATACTCCTAGCTAATAATACACACCAGCATGTGGCAGCTTTATGTACATTAATCTTATGTGTGCATGTGCTGAGCCGTGACCCCATGATGCTGGCGTGTGTCTTTTCCCACCTTTTTTAGTGGATATTCCGTCTGTTGTACTGCTATCATACATGTCCGATGTGAGGAAGAACCCTGTCCAATGGTAAAACGTGTAGCCCTTATTCTTTTGATACATTTAGATAGTACCTGCTTGTTTTCCACAATCAACAGCCCTTATCAGTTTTTGTTTTTTTTACTATTTCCCTCATACGTGGTGGTTCCTGCTGGGACACGCTGCAGCTGACTGGTTTACAAACAGTTGTGCCTGATATTTGCACCTCTCTCCAAGGTGAGGGCACTACCATATGCCGTCCTGCCCTTATTACAGGAAAGCTGCACTACGCAGTCCCTTTAAGGGTAGAATTTAAAATGATGGTACAGGATATATTAGTAGTGATTTTATCAGTGGTATTACGTTTTGTAAGCTCAATGTATAAAAATTTTGTATCAAGGGTTTTTAATTCCTGCTTTGGATCAGTGTGATTGTATACTGACAAATAGGGATACAATTACTTTAACCAAAAAGCAATAGGCTTCCAAAAGGAAGCCCCTAACCCAAGCAAGATATATGAAAATTGTAAATCATCTTAAGAATCGCTGCGTCCTTCGTACATTAACAGAAATATTATTTAGCTATTGTAAAATGAAAGAGAAAAAAAACAAAAACGACTTTTTCCCCCTTTTCCATCCAACCTAGTAAATACACTATAGCAACAATAAAATACCAGCAAAACCTCCCAGGCTCTTTAAGACAAGAATTTAGAAAAACCATTACAAAAAAAAATAATGTTCTATGGGACAGCAACTCCTCTACGCGAACCAATCGTTTTGTCTCTCTTGCTTTTTCGGTCCTTTTCTACCTCTTTACGTCGGTCATTTCTCCTAAAAGCAAAAAAATAATGAAAATGGGGGCACAAAGATGTTTTTTATTTTTTTTAAATTCGGAAAAGCAAAAAAAAAAAAAAAAAGTAAAAGTTGCCAAATGATCACTAAATGTGCATCTCCAGTGGCAGAAGGCTTCTCCCCACAACTTAGACTGCACCGGGCACGGTGAACTCCCACCACCAGTGTTGGCTGCAGGATTCCTATAGAATAACACGCGCTCACCTTGTTTCTAACATTCATTTTTTTTTTATAAAGGTTTCCTCATGTACCTGGACGGAAGGTGAGGCTGCTTGTAGCTATTCTTCAACATGGACGACTTGCTCTGGACTGCATCTGTGTTTTCTTTGTCTCCCCAAGGCTTCAGCTTGCCTTTAGAATACATACACACAAAAAAAAAATTGAAGATATTGGATGAAAGCGTAAAAACTAGAAATACAAAGAAAAAAAAAAGTTCTATGCAATCAAAACTGGATCACATATCTATAAAATTATAGCCCTAATTTGGACTTCAACACGCAGCCAATTTGCGGTTTTTCCTCCCCTTCTTTCCAGAGCCATAACTTATCTGTCCGCATAGCCATGACATTTTTTGAGAATTGTTTTTACATTGTGTGGTAAAAATTCCCTAGCATTATAATTCTCAGATTTTTATCATCAATCATCATCAATCATCATCAATCATCATCCATCATCATCCATCATCATCCATCATCATCCATCATCATCCATCATCATCCATCATCATCATCCATCATCATCATCATCATCTTACGGGGGGGAGGGGGGAGGAGGATCCCCAAAGTTTTTTTAAAAAATTATTGGGGCTGCACCGCCAGTTCTTATGACTCCTAACGTTTTCATTTTTTTGGTTAATCGAGCAGTGTAATGGCTCATGATTATGAGGGGTGAAATGACTTTTATTGATACCATTTTGGGGAAAACATGTGTTGATCGCTTGTTATAGCAATTTTTGTGGTAATTAAGCAACAATAGCATAAACTTTTTTTTTTGGGACATTTTTCAAATTTTTTAAGTTTCCCGTTCGGGTTCATTATTTTTTATATTTTGATAAACTGGACTTTTCCGCATGCGGCAATAGTACATGTCTTTTTAATTAGGGAGATTTGAACTTATGTTTTATTTATTTTTAAATTAATTTAATAATCCCCATATGGTGACTCACCTGCAATTATGTGATGGCTTGTGCTGCATACTGTGATAACATAGCATTGCGGTACATAGATAAAATCACTGTCACTTTTGAAGCTACAGGCAGTGGCAATGACACGGAGAAAGGTCTTAAACAGACCCCAGCTGCCCTCAGAGACCCGTGATCACGTTACAGGTGCGTAAAATAGAATATATGAGGGTTGCTAATAGGTCTGTCTTTGGCTTTACCCAGAAAGAAACGAGCTAGGATGATGAAACTTTCCATTTCTTCCACATTCTCCACTGATGTCACACACTTCTTACAATGGTATTCCAAGTTCTGTAAGCCTAGCAAAAAGGAGGATTTCGATTTTCGATTGTGCCTCAAACCAGGCATCCGTAGCAGCCATGGCATCAGAAATGGTGTGAAATTTGGTACCCATGAGGTGGTCAACGAGCTGGAAGCCTAACTCTGCCGCGGTCGCTTGTGCAGTGTGAGCGGAGGTGTTGTTTTGCAGGAACAAGATTCCTTTGGACAGCTTGCCGCACCTTTTGGCCTTCAGAGCTGCCTTCAATTGGTCCAAAAGTTCAATGTAATGCCTAGCGTTGATGGTGGAACCCTTTTGAAGGTAGTCCACTAGCAGCACAACCTCCTTATCCCAGAACACAGACACCATCACCTTAGTGGCCGATTTATGCACCCTGAGCTTCTTTCGATGAGGAGAACCACTGTGCCTCCACTCTGACTTGTTTTCAGGGTCATACAAATAAATCCAGGTCTCATCCATAGTGACCAGTCCATTCAGGAAGTTCTTATGAATCCGGAAATGCTGACAAATGAACCAGGAAGTTTTCACTCGCTGCTTCTCTGATCTGTTGTCAGACATTTGTGGACCCACTTTGCAGATCGCTTCCTCATGTCCAAATGTTCATGGATAATGACACAAACACGTTCACGAGAAATCTCCATGATGTCTGCTATTGCTTTAGCGGAAATTCGTGGATTCTCCAGTATGAGGTTTTGCACAGCATCGACGATCTCCAGAACAACCACCACTCTCGAGCGTCCAGAACGTTCCTCATCATTGGGGCTTAAGTGGCCCGATTTAAAAGGGAACCAAATCACCAGGATTTTCCTATATAACCTAAAGTCAGTGCTATACTGGCACTATCAGGCTGATTCTATACATCCCTTTAGTGGTTAGCTTGGATGTTTAGGTTTTGAAATCCAGGAAAGTAAAGTTTATAAAATCACCTGCTTCTTGAGTGACAGCAGCTGAAGTTCATGGGTATATGCTGCTGCTGTTGCCAGGAAGTTGACACTAGGCAAACTAAGAAAAAAAGTGAGCTCCTCCTCCGCAGTATATACCCCGTGACTGACCAGGAAGCCAGTTTTTTGCTTAGCGTCCTAGGAGGTGGACATGGGCCTGTTCTCAGGCCCCTTTCACTTGCAGGATCTGTGTGAGGTCATACCCATGTGACCAGAAGGGGCAGGGCCTCAGCTAACAAAAAGGAAGATTTTTGTGTACTCACCGTAAAATCTTTTTCTCTGAGCCTTCATTGGGGGACACAGAACCATGGGTGTATGCTGCTGATGCCAGGAGGCTGACACTGAGCAAACTAAATAGAAAAAAAGTTATCTCCTCCTCTGCAGCGTACACCCAGTGACTGACCAGGAGACCAGACAGTTTAGTGTACAAGTAGTAGGAGAAGCTGTAGTTATACAAAAAGAAGGGAATTTTGTACTTACCGTAAATTCCTTTTCTTCTAGCTCTTATTGGGAGACCCAGACAATTGGGTGTATAGCTACTGCCTCCGGAGGTCACACAAAGTATTACACTAAAAAGTGTAAGGCCCCTCCCCTTCTGGCTATACACCCCCCGTGGGATCACGGGCTTACTCAGTTTTAGTGCCAAAGCAAGAAGGAGGAAAGCCAATAACTGGTTTAAACAAATTCACTCCGAATAACATCGGAGAACTGCAAACCGTTCAACATGAATAACATGTGTACCCGCAACAAACCAAGAATCCCGAAGGACAACAGGGCGGGTGCTGGGTCTCCCAATAAGAGCTAGAAGAAAAGGAATTTACGGTAAGTACAAAATTCCCTTCTTCTTCAGCGCTCTATTGGGAGACCCAGACAATTGGGACGTTCAAAAGCTGTCCCTGGGTGGGTAAATAAATACCTCTTGATAGGGCTGCAAGACAGCGCTCCCCTACGGGGAGGCCACTGCCGCCTGCAGTACTCTTCTACCTAGGCCGGCATCCGCCGAAGCATAGGTATGCACCTGATAATGTTTGGTGAAAATGTGCAGACTCGACCAGGTAGCTGCCTGGCACACCTGTTGAGCCGTAGCCTGGTGGCGTAATGCCCAGGACACACCCACGGCTCTGGTTGAATGGGCCTTCAGCCCTGATGGAACCGGAAGCTCAGCAGAACGGTAGGCTTCAAGAATTGGTTCTTTGAGCCATCGAGCCATGTTGGCTTTAGACGCCTGCAATCCCTTGCGCGTACCAGCGACAAGGACAAACAGTGCATCAGATCGGCGCATAGGCGCCGTGCGGGAAAAGTAGATTCTGAGTCCTCTGACCAGATCTAACAAATGTAAACCCGTTTCAAACCGGTGAGTCGGATGAGGACAAAATGAAGGTAATGATATATCCTGATTAAGCTGAAACGCGGATACTACCTTAGGGAGAAACTCCTGAATGGAGCGCAACACTACCTAGTCCTGGTGAAACACCAGGAAGGGAGCCTGATATGACAGAGCTGCCAGCTCATACACTCGCCGAAGAAACGTGATCGCCCTAGAAAAGCCACTTTCTGTGACAGGCGAGAAAGGGGAAACTCCCATCAGAGGCTCGAAAGGCGGCTTCTGGAGAGCAACGAGTACCTCGTTCAGATCCCATGGATCTAACGGCCGCTCGTACGGGGGCACAATATGACACTCCCTGTAGCAACGTGCGCACCTTAGGAAGACGTGCTAGACGCTTCTGAAACAACACGGATAGTGCCGAGACTTGCCCTTAAAGGGAGCCGAGCGACCAACCGTTTTCCCGACCAGAGTGCAGGAGGGCAGGCAAAGTAGGCAAAGCCGATGGCCAGGGATACACTCCCTGAGCAAAACACCAAGATAAGAATATCTTCCACGAGTTGTGGAATATCTTGGCAAACCGCGGCTGGCGAGCCCGTCTCATTGTGACCCTGACGTAATGCTCACAGTCGACTGACGGTGAGATGCCACAGATCTCGGTACCACAACCTCCTCGGCCAGTCTGAGGCGACGAGAATAGTGCGGCAGCAATCGGAAGCTGGAACTGCGACCAATCTTGAGCCAAGGCGCCTGTCGCCAGAGCTCCCGCCATGAAAATCGAGACCTTGTAGTTGCCGAGACGCCATGATGTCGACGTCCGTCCTCATCCCGCGGCTACCGATTTCTTGAAGCCAAACGGGAGCAGGTCCCATTCCCCTGCGTCCACGTCCTCGCGACTGAGGAAGACTTGCTTCCTAGTGTTGTACGTCCGGAATGTGTACGCCACCGCTGTGGATAGTCCGACTGAATTCGGTTCTGATTGCATTCCAGCCACTGCAGGAAAGCTTGCAGTGCAAGATACACTGCCCAGAGCTCTAGACCACTGAGTTGAAGAGTGGACTCCTCTGAAGACGGTCTTTGACCGTCTGTGAAAGGGGGACGTTACTGTGTAGGAACATCGACTTCCTTCCCCTTAGCGAAGAATCTTCTAATGATGCGGACGCAGATGAAACTGCGTGAAAAGGCTCGCCTCTGGATGAGGCGCCTCCTTGAAGGAGAGACTGCACCCTCGTCTGTAGTGAACGCTGTTTGTCCAGCGGAATTCACTATCACTGAGAGAGTGTGAAAACTCTATGCCAAGATATGCCAGCGATTGGGTTCAACTTAGAAGAAGTCAAAGACCTCCCCGAAACTCTGGGAAGGGTCCAGCGCCATGTTCAGGTTGTGTTGGCATGCTTCTAAAAGAGAGTGCCTTGACAAGTAGATTGTCCAAGAAAGGGATCACAGAGTGACCGTAAGAGCGCGGGACTGCTCCCACTGCTGCCATGAACTTGGTGAAAAACCCGTGGGGCTGTCGCCAGCCGAAGGGTAGGGCTACAAAACGAAATATGCCCGTAGCCAACGCCGGTGCCTTGGAGCAATCGGCACGTGGAGATAAGCATCCTAATGTCTATGGATGTTAGGAAAAACTCTTTGAGACAGTGAGGCAATGACGGAGCGGAGTGATTCCCTCCGGAACCGCCTGGTTGTCACGTGCTTGTTAAGCAGTTTAAATTCCAGAACGGGACGGAAGGAGCCGTCCTATCTTGGCACCACGACCAGGTCGAAGCAAAAGGCGTAACTGGTTCCTGAAGAGGAACAGGGATTACCACTCGTCCTGCCTGCAGAAGAGCCTCGGCTCGGTCGGAGAGGTAGTTTGAGACAAACTGACTCTCTCTCACCGGCCTTTGACCTGTGGTAGGTAAATGTCGCTAAAGCGGGGGAGTCTGCTCCCCGCGGTTGCGGAGTGAGAAGGCTGAAAATTATGAGAAAAAAACGCTTTGGTAGCGATTCCTCCGGCTGCCTTCCCCGGGCGTACTTGAGCCTGCTAGGAATCTATGCCCTTCTGGGCCTTTTGAGTCGTTTTGGACAGTTGAATGAATTCATTCAACCCTTACCAACAGACTATCACTAGATAAAGGCAACCTGGTTAAGCACTTTGTTGGAAGAAGCATCTGATCCAATCTGTTAACCACTAGGCTCTGCGTAAAAAATACGGAGATGGCCGATGCCACCGCCGTCCGGCTCGTAGAGTCTCGGACAGCCTTAACAGCATGGTTCGCCATGCGGCGATTGCGAGATTACAGACGCTGCTGAGACCGAGATGTACCGGTGACAGCGTCCCTCTGCGCAACACTATCTGAAATAGCTTGGAGTGCCTTCACGGCTGCGACTGCCGGAGCAACCGACCTGCCGATAGCTTCATAGACAGATTGCGGCCAGAACCTATCTATCTGTCAATGGCATTTTGACGTGAAGCCCCATCCACCACTACAACTATAGATCCAGCTGCAAGCCTGGAGATCGGGAGATCCACATTTGGACCTGGGCTAGCGCTTGTCCAATCAGGGAGGAGAGTGCCTCATTAATACGGTCGGAGAACGCTTATCGTGAAAAGCGTTGCGTTTCTGGACTGCATCTCTAGGATCAGAGGGCCAGACGAGTACGCAATTGCTTGCGATATTAGAAAAGAGATCTCCCCTGCTGTGAAGCTGACTCTTTCACTGATGGAGTCGAGGGCTATTCCCAGCGAGCCTGCTTAGGCCCTCTTGAACTGACGTCCGTGTCGGAGCCTGCCCCCTGGGACGCGTGAAAACCACCCTGGAGCCTTGAGCTGCTCCTCAAATCATGGTGGCCAGGGGCATTGCAACTATATTGCCCAAGGTCTGCGTGGGCTGCCAGACTGTAAGATGTCAGCCATAGTCACAGCCAATATAACAGCGGAAAAAAACTGCAATTTCGTCCCTGTCTCTGGACAGGAAGCACAGGTGGTTCTTTTAACCACATATAGCCGAAAACCCCGGTCAAGCAATTGCCCGCACTGGGGTCCTAGACTCGTATTACATGCAGTACAAGCAACATATAAAGTCCTCATTGGCCTTTTCTTTTTCTGCTGTTGTTGTCTAGCTATCTAAGTGCATAGCCTAGGATAGCGACCGTACAGTAAATAATCATACAAGCATGAAGTACAAATAAACACTTCAGCTCATGTAGTACACGCAGCATTGAAAACTTGTGGCTTGGCACATTAGCTCTTCTGCTGCTGTTGTCTATTTATCCAGGAGCTTGAGACAAGGATAGCGACATACAGTGAATGTATAGCATTCAAGCACGAAGTACAAGTAAACACTTCAGCACCTGTAGTACCCGCAGCATTGAAAACTTGTGGCTTGGCACATTAGCTCTTCTGCTGCTATTGTCTATATATCTAGGAGTATGAGACAAGGATAGCGACATACAGTGAATGTATAGCATACAAGCCTGAAGTACAAGTAAACACTTCAGCACATGTAGTACACGCAGCATTGAAACTTGTGGCTTAGCACATTAGGCCTTCTGCTGCTATTGTCTATATATCTAGGAGTATGAGACAAGGATAGCGACATACAGTGAATGTATCGCATACAAACATGACAGTAAACACTGCCAGCACATGCAAATGCAGCAGCCTTGCAAGCTGGTGCCTTGGCACCACTGCTCTACTGCTGCTGTTGTCTAGTTAACTAGGAGCATGAGGCAAGGATAGCGACATACAGGAAATGTATAGCAGACAAGCATGACAGAAAAACACTGCAGTACAAGCAAATCAAGCAGCATTGAGAGCCTGTGCCTTGGCAGCCTTGCCTTACTGCTGCTATTGTCTGTTTAACTAGGTGCATTAGCCAAGAAAAACGACATATAGTGCATGTATAGCATGACAATAAACCCAATTGCAGCACCTGCAAACGAAGCGGCAATGAAAGCTTGTGCCTTGGCACTTTGCTGTTGCCAAAACTGCCAACAAACACTGCAGACTAATCATTGAACACTTGTCTAGCCATCTAGGAGAGTATGCCCAGAATAGCGACAGTACAGTGCTGCATCGCATATCCGCACACAGTTCAAAAGCCCACTTCAGTATTAGTGGGACCAGTACTGCCTATCGCCCGCCCAGCGCGAGTATGAGGTCGCTCAAAAACCTGTGCCTGGTTCCGTTCTCCCAGAGTGGAAACCATAATGGCTGCCGGCTTCTCTTCCACGTCCTGTGCAGAGGGGCGGGCCGTGGGCGAGCCCCAGCCAAGAGCGGGAACCCGGCATCTCACTGTGTTCAGTGAGAGGGGGCTGGAGAATGCAAAGCAGACTCCAGCTCCCTGCGCTGAGATCTGTACAGCGTCCCGCCCCTCCTCTGACTGGCAGGGCTGGGGGCGGGAACGAAGCGGTGCCAGGCCTCAGAAGCCGGGGACTAAAGTTACAGGCGCCCCCGCCGTAAAAGCGCGGTCGGCGCCAAGTCCCCGGCGCACTACAAGTCACATCAGCGCCGCCGCCGTATGAGCGGTCGGCGCAAGTTCCTAAACATGACCCGTCGCTCAGCCATGGCTGCAGCAACATAAGCCCATCACTAATGTCCCCGGCGCACTATAACGCCCAGCAAGCCCGGAGCGTGCTGTGCTTGCCGGAGACACCGAGTACCTGACCGATGCAGGGCCTTGTCCCTGATAGTACTCGTGCTCCACATCCATCAGGTTCTTCTGGGTCTGTGGATGGAGCCCGGCCTCAGGGCTTGGAGGCCGACAGATCCCACTTCCACAGGGCCCTCCAAGGGGATGTGGAAGGAAAACAGCATGTGGGGCTCCGGCCTCTGTACCAGCAATAGGTACCTCAACCTTGCAACACCATCTGGTGAGAAGGGAGCATGCTGGGGACACTATATGTGTCCTCTTTTCTTCCATCCGAGATAGTCAGCAGCTACTGCTGACTATACAATGTGGAGCTATGCGTGGATGTATGACCTCCTTCGCACACAAAGCTAAAACTGAGTAAGCCCGTGATCCCACGGGGGGTGTATAGCCAGAAGGGGAGGGGCCTTACACTTTTTAGTGTAATACTTTGTGTGACCTCCGGAGGCAGTAGCTATACACCCAATTGTCTGGGTCTCCCAATAGAGCGCTGAAGAAATTTGAAAATTACTAATACCAAGAGGGCGGGTGCTGTGTCCCCCAATGAAGGCTCAGAGAAAAAGATTTTACGGTGAGTACACAAAAATCTTCCTCTCGCTCTCGCCTTATTGGGGAACCCTGGACCGTGGGACAACCTAAAGCAGTCCCTGGGCGGGAACAAAATGGTAAGGTCAGACGAATAGACTGACAGTCAACTATAAAAGTAGAAAAACCTTGACGGGTCCCCCTATGAGTTAGAAAGGAGTCACCACCGCCTGCCAACCTGTCTAGGGCAGCATCCGCAGAGGCCTGCGTATGTACGCTGCAGAACCTGGTGAACATGTAGACACTGGACCATATAGTGGCTTTGCCAGGTTTAGCCACGAAGTTTGATGGCGAACACCTCCAGAAGCTCCCACCACCCGGGTGGAATGAGCACTGTACGCCTCTAGGATAGCTGATCTAATCCAACGTGCAATTGTGGATTTCGAGGCTGAGGCGTCCTTTATTGTGCCCCTCTGAGAGAACAAAGCGTGCGACTTATCTGTGAAACGGAGCGGTCCGAGAAATATAGACCGTCAGAGCTCTTTCAAGATCTAAATTATGCAGGGCCTTCTCGAATGAATTAACCGGAGCAGGACAGAATGAAGGAAGGACGAAGTGTTCATTAAGATTAAAGGGAGAAACTATCTTTGGTAGGAAAGGCGGTGAGGACCAGCGAACCACGTTGTCCTGGTGAAACCAGGTAGGGGGCCTGGCAGGAGAGGGCCCTAATTCTGAAACCCGCCTCACAGATGTGATAGCCATTAAGAAGGCAACCTTCCAGAAGAGTAATGAGAGAAAGATTTCTCAGAAGTTCAAAAGGCGATTGCTGGAGGACTCCTAATGAATACAGGATCTGACGATATGGTGGAACCAAATGGGCGATACCCTGAAGAACCGAAAGGGCGTCAACCTGTCCCTTGAGGGTACCGAGGGCTAGCTCAGAATCAACACCCACCTGTGGAAAGGCCAGGAAATTGGACAAGGAAAAGGTAAGCAGCGACTTTCCATGTTGTTTGTACCAAAAAAAGAAATGATCTCCAGGTTCTATGATAAATGCGAGCCGAGAAGGGCTTTCTAGCATTTGTCACAGTGGAAATGACCTGGGGAGGGGTAGACTGGCTCTGGCTAGAATCCAGGATTCAAAAACCATGCCGTTAAACGCAGTCGTGGTGGCAGATTGGCCCCTGTGACAGAAGATCTAGGCTGTCGGGAAGCCGCCAGGGAGTGTCGTCTAGTAGCTGGACAAGCTGAGGGCCAGGCTCTCCTGAGCTAATCTGAGGCTCCCCATATCAGAGACTCGCTTCACCTTGACCTTCCTGATCACCCTCGGAATGAGGGAAGCGGAGAAAATATGTAGAGGAGACGGAAATGAGACCACGGCAAGACCAGGGCGTCTGAGCCCAATGTGTGCGGGCTTTGGGATCGCGCTTTGAAGGGGTCGACCTTTGCGTTTTAGCGAGAGGTGCCATGAGGTCCACGTCCGGAGGACCCCACCTGTGACAGATCTGCTGGAACACCATCTCCTGGAACACTGTCGTGGAGAGACCATTCTCCCGCTGCCAGACCATGTCTGGTAGGAAGTCTGCGGCCCAGTTTTCGACTCTTGCAATGTGAACCGCGGAGATAGGACAGGCGCGAGTCTCTGCCCAACGAAGGATCTTGATTACCTCCTTTATCACAGCCGAGCTGCGGGTCCCTCCTTGATGATTTATGTATGCCACTGCAGTGGCATTGTCTGAGTGAATCCGAACAGGATTAGCCTTTCATGGTCTTTGCCTTTTTGTCGAAACACTCAATAGTATCACTGCTGATGCGACAGGGGTTAAGAGCACCTCTCTCCCACAACAGGCGTCATCTATCCCCCGTGGCCTTCCACTTTAGGAGGTCGCCTTATCCGCACTCTGGGCATTTAGCCAGATAAACTGACGGATCACCACAGAATTGCTGGCCGCCATGGCGGCCTAATTTGCCGAGTCTAGAGAAGCGTATATGAGGTATCTTGCGGCCATGGAGATCTGGTCGGTCAGCTCAATCAACTCGGAAGGCGAGTCTTCTGCACGGAGGCCTCTCTGTAACCTCGTACTTCAGACCGCAAGAGCAATAGCAACCCACATTGGGGCAAATGAGAGGCAGAGGAAAGACCCCCGACGCCTCAAAAATAGACCGAGCCAGAGCCTCAATGGTGCAGTCGGTGGTTTCTTTGAGAGCGCCAATGTCTGGAAGGAGAGTACTGTGTGCATGGCCAGTCGGGACACGGAAGGGTCGACAAGCAGGGCATTCTCCCAAATCCTTAACTAGCTCCGGAGAGAACGGATAGAGAAGGGAAAGTCCTGCGGAGCGCTCTGCTTGACCAGAATGGTGGCAAAGACGGGATCAGAAAAATACCTCGGGGCTCGCTAAGGCTTTTTTTTTTGTGAAGGAAACTGTCTTAGAAGCCGCCGCCGGCGGATGTTCCTCCACCGGTAGAGTTTGGTTAACTGCCGAAAATAAACTGTCAACCATTGGCCGGATATTAGACGCCTGCTCCGCGACCAGTTCCAGGTCGGAATCCACTCTGGAGATATCTCTTCGTTGACCAACCCTGATGCAGAGTTGGACCAGAGACCTGCGTATGTACGCTACCCATTTAGAGGATTTCTTCTGGGTTTTAGTGGGGACCCCTATCCTGGGGAGCGGGGCCGTTCTTGTTCCCCGACGGTGGTTGGAGAGCTGGCAGGTGCTGTAAGACTGAAACCAGAGACTGGGAGACTTTGGTTAGGTCAGCTACCGATTTTGAGAGGGAGTCAGCCCACTACTCAGGGGGGGCGCAACAGTCCTCATCTGCGGTGGCGGAGGGGTGTCCTGGGATGCCACCGTGACTGGGGCATCACAGTCCTGACACGGGGGGGGGGGGGGTGACTGGGACTTGGGTCTTCCGTGCTTTTGGATTACACATTTGCAAGGCAATGTACTAATCTGCTAACTTCCCTAAACTTGTATTGAAGTTATAGGGTTCCCCTAGTGCGGAGAAGGGCTACACTTCTGGAAATTTTCCAGTAAGTAGCTGGAGACGTGCAGCACAGAGCTGTGTCCCCCGGAGAACAGTCGAGTCCGCAAGATGGCGCTGCAGTGTGATGTGTGGGTGTATCCACAGCCTGAGCTCACCAAGGTGGGAAAAAGCCTGCGCAAATCTTCCTGGCTGCAGAGCTATGAGCAGTGGAAAGAGCCCCCACCTTTGTGGGGGCGGGACTTCACGGGCTGCAGAGAGGGAAGAGGAGTGAGAACAGCCCCCACCATGTGAGAGCGGGGCTTCCCATGTTGAGAGAGAAAACCATGTCCGCCTCCTAAGACACTCAGCAAAAAACTGGCTGGCTTCCTGGTAAGTCACGGGGTGTACGCTGCAGAGGAGGACCTAACTTCTTTTTCTATTTAGTTTGCCTAGTGTCAGCCTCCTGGCATCAGCAGCATACACCCTTGGTCCTGTGTCCCCCAATAAGGCGAGAGAAAAATGTTGCTTCCTAGGAATTAGCCTTGTTGGCTGAGGACCCTCCCTTTCTGGTCACATGGGTATGACCTCACACAGGTCCTGTTAGTGAAAAATAAAAATCGATGGTATAATACTTATGCTAATTCTAACGGGGAGGGGATAACTATGAATACCCCCCAGATATTATCTGATCCTCAGCTGCTGTCACTCAAGAAGCTGATCATTTTATAAACTTCCCTTTCTTGGATTTCAAAACCTAAACATTCGAGCTGACCACTACAGGTATGTATAGAATCAGCCTGATAGTGCCAGTATCGCACTGGTTGAGGTTATATACAAAAATCCTGGTATTTGGCGCGCTTTAAATTTGGCAACCCAGTTCTTAACTGTGGAATATGAAGGACATTGATTCCCCAATGTCTGCGACATATCACCATGAATATCACCATGAATATCCTTCCCGGACTTTCCTTACAGAAACAAGAAATTTATCCCTCCTCTGCTCTCAGTTGCTGTGATTATCGCATTAGACTCCGCCATTTTGTTTCCTGCGTGCGTAGAACACTGTTGCCAGAAGCAACGAACAACATTTTGCTAGTCCTGGCCATGGGATTATTTTTTTTCTCTGACGCCTCATTGGGGGACACAGGACCATGGGTGTTATGCTGCCTATCCATAGGAGGACACTAAGTAGATGCAAATGCATAGCTCCTCCTCTGCAGTATACACCCCCTGGCCGGGCCAGGCAAGCTCAGTTTTAGCTTAGTGTCTGTAGGAGGCACTTCCTTTCAAGGTTTGTTATTTTTTGAGGGCGACGGTTTCCTTTGGGACCGATCTCCCACTACCATCAACGGGCGGGAACGTGGAGTGTCGCCTCCACGTACCCCCTCCTGCGACGCTGGATCCTGGGCTGGACGACTGGTTCCACAGACACCGATTTTCCAAAGCCCAGGGTAGAGGCCTGTACCCCTATAGCCCAATTCCTCAGCCCCTCTCTGCAGGCTCTGAGTTGAATATGACGCCGACACAGCAAGCTGACTCTGCTATTTTCACTGCCTGGAAAGCAGTGTTTTAAGGTGAGATCCCCCCCTGACTGGTTTCCCAGACGAAGGGAGAAAAGACTCGGCAGGGAAGGCTCCAAGGACATTTACAGTATTTATTATGTGCAAGGAGCAAGGATCCTGCACACAGTGTTAACTTTCTCTAGCTTGCTGGCTGGAGGAGGGGGAAGTTCCGCTGTTTGCAGAAAGTCTTGCAGATAATTTCCTGGTGGCAGGGGGGAGGGCCCAGGGCCTCACGCTGTTTTTATTTGCTCTGTTTACTTGCTCTAGCAGAAAAGCCGGCCGATAACCACCAGTGACAAGCTGTGTGCTGACTGTAGGGAGAGGGAGGAAAACTCAGAAGCTCCCTTCCCGCCGTTTTTTACTACCCACAGCGGGGGGGGGCACACTGACTCATCTTCCCGCTCTTTTAGCGCTAAACCCCCCCCACCCCGCAATAAGCCCCGCCCTTCCAGGAAAGTGTGCGAAGATCTTCATAGAGCTTCATCCCTCCTGAGGACAGGGTCATCGGCTGATTCTGGTGAGGTGCTTGCTTCAATTGTAGCTCTGCTGAGCAGTGCTAGCTTCGGCAGCACATCTGCTCAAAGGCAGAGCTACACAGAAGATTGATTAGCATATTAGCATGGCCCCTGCACAGCAGGCCAAGGATGATGACATGGAAATGAAATGAAACATTCAACATTTAATTGCTCCCCCTTCTGGCATACTATTAGGAACATGCAGAAAACTAAGGGCACTAAGAGTGCTAAGGCCCACATAGTCTATTATTCAGCCTGCACTGCCTGCCACGCTGAGCTACCACGTAAACAACACACCTCTTCTCTCTGAGTCCTGTGCCCCTATAGCCCCCCAAGACCCCCCTGCCACCACCGCAACCGGCAGCCCAGAGCCTAGGGCCCCCAGCCCACCGGAATGGGCACAGTTTCTGTCCCAATCCATGGAAAAACTGTCACAGAACCTGGTTCTGGCTATGCAATGTCGTCCTCCACACCCTTCTGGGTCCCTGGACGGAACGCAGCCTGAGGATACCCCTATGGAGGATCCTTCTGAGGTAATCCGGGCGTATGCTTCACCGGTTGCAGGGATCAGGAAAAGAGCACACGGCCAGGTGTCTCCAGCGGGCTCTTCCTCGGGAGCACACAGGGCAGGCTCTCCCACACGCTCCACGGCTTCTGATGAGCTGGAGGAGGGAGAATGCCATTTGTACCAGGAGGATTCCTTGGTTTCATCACCCCCAGATGATCAAACTGCAATAGACTCCCTTATAGCAGCAATCAACCAAACTCTGCATGTGGAGGATCCCCCATCCACTACCACTGACCAGGCGGTCTCCTTTAAGAGGGCGAGGAAACCCCAAAATGTTTTCGCTGATCACCCAGAGTTTCAGGATATCCTCACAAAGCAAAGGGAGAAGCCTGACAGGCGCTTTGGTAACCGAAAACTCATGGCGTCCCGGTACCCTTTTGCCTCACCTGCCCCTAAGGGCTGGGCCGATCCGCCCTCTGTCGACCCCCCGGTCTCCCGACTTACCACAAAGATGCTCCTGTCTTTACCCGATGGTTCCTCCATCAAGGACCCAACAGACAGACAGGTGGAGCACCTCGCCCGCTCTGCTTTTGAGGCTGCGGTTTCCTCCCTCTCGCCCTTCTTTGCCTCTGTGTGGGTCGCAAAGGCGATCTCGGTCTGGGCAGAATCCCTTAACACTTCGCTTGAGGAATCCCAGTTCACTCAGACCTTCACAGAGGTAACAGCTCAAATTGCCGCTGCGGCGGAGTACCTCATCCAGGCCTCCATGGACGCTGCTACCTGCGCAGCGTTTGCCGCCTCAAATACCATAGCCATCCGTAGAGCTCTCTGGCTCCGACAATGGCGAGCGGACTGCCTCCAAGAAGTCTCTCACGGGCCTTCCCTTTTTTCCAGACCGATTGTTTGGCGAACGTCTGGACAAGATCATTTCTGACGCCATGGGAGGAAAGAGTACCTCCCTCTCCCAGCTGAAGTCCAGAATGTCATTCACCAGACGTCCCCAGTCCTCGTTCCGCTCCTTTCGGAACTCATTTGGTTGGTCGACATCCCGTGCTGTCCCCGCCACCAGCCGCCGACTACGCAGGGACCTACCTTCTCAGCTCTCCCCGAAACCCACTTCGTCATGGCAGCCTAGACCGAAACAGTCCAGGACTAGGGAGACTCTGCCACGACATTTTCCCCCCTCATGACTCCTTCGGCACCCCGGAAGACACACTCATTGTAGGAGGTCGTCTGCGGCTCTTTCAACACATCTGGGCTGCCGCCTCAAACGACAAATGGGTGCGAGACCTTGTGTTTTCCAGTTACCACATAGAATTTCGGACCCGACCCCCGAGTCGGTTCTTTCTCTCAAACTCCTCAAAGACTCGAAAACGATGCGAAGCTTTTTTCTCAGCAATCCACTCGCTCCAAACAGCAGGAGTGATAATACCTGTCCCAGACGACGAGAAGTTCAGGCGTTTTTTATTCCAACCTCTTTGTTGTCCCCAAAAAGTATGGGTCAGTTCGACCCATCCTGGACCTCAAACACTACACAAACATGTGCACGTACGGAGATTCAGAATGGAGTCCCTAAGGTCCATTATTACATCCATGGTCGAAGGGGAATTCCTAGATCACCAAAAGTTCCTCCGCTTTGCAATTCAGGACTCCCACTTTCAATTCGTAACTCTACCCTTTGGCCTTGCCACCGCACCAAGGGTCTTCACCAAAGTCATGGCGGCCGCCATGAGCGTCCTTCACGCCAGGGGAGTAGTCGTTCTCCCTTACTTGGACGACCTCCTCATCAAGGCCCCCTTCTTCCGCAACTGCTCAACCAGCGTACAGATCACTGTGGACACCCTATCCCGCTTAGGGTGGCTAGTGAATCTGGACAAATCATCCCCGATCCCATCACGATCCATCACCTTCCTGGGCATGTCCCTGGACACCCGTCGGGGCTTGATCCTTCTCCCTCAGGACAAGGCGTTCGCTCTTCAACGTCCTCCGTCTCGCTCCATTCGATTCAGCATGAAAGTGCTCGGCAGGATGGTGGCGGCTATGGAAGCAGTACCCTTTGCTCAACTGCACCTCCGTCCACTGCAGCTAGCCCTTCTAGCGGCCTGGGACAAGAGCCCCTTCTCCCTGGACAGACATCTTCACCTGACGCCTTCAGTCAGGTACGCACTCCGCTGGTGGCTTCAGTCCTCATCCCTATCGAAGGGGAGATCTTTTCTCTCAGTGAACTGGCTGGTCCTGACCACGGACGCCAGCCTCCTAGGCTGTACCGGCACCACACTGCTCAAGGACGTTGGACGCCCCAGGAGTCTTTCCTCCCCATCAACATCCTGGAACTCCGCGCGATCTTCCTCGCGCTCAGGGCATTCTGCCCTCTGCTAGCGGGTCATCAGATTCGAGTCCAATCGGTCAATGCGACAGCTGTAACCTGTATCAATCGGCAGGGGGGCACCCGAAGCAAAGCGGCTTATCTCGAGTCCCACAAGATCCTCAGCTGGGCCGAATCGACTGGGTCAGTGATATCAGCGGTACACAAACCGGGGGTAGAGAACTGGGCAGCAGACTTTCTGAGTCGCCAAGGCCTGGCCGCCGGAGAATGGTCTCTCCACCCAGATGTGTTTCTACACATCTGCACTCGCTGGGGCACACCAAACGTGGACCTAATGGCCTCAAGGTTGAATGCAAAGGTACCCGCGTTCATAGCCAGGTCACGCGACCCGCAGTCTATCGGCGCGGATGCTCTAGTCTGCTCCTGGCACCACTTCCGCCTGCCTTACATATTTCCACCTCTACCCCTGCTGCCGCGGGTAATCAGGAAGATCAAGGCAGAGGGAGTCCCGGTGATACTGATAGCACCGGACTGGCCCAGGCGCGGCTGGTACGCCGAATTAGTACAAATGCTCACAGACGCACCGTGGCGCCTTCCAGACATCCCAGACTTGCTGACCCAAGGGCCCATTTCCCATCAGAACTCCAGAGCCCTGAAGCTGACGGCGTGGCCATTGAGACCTGGGTATTAACAAGAGCGGGATTCTCCCCCGCGGTTATTGCCACCATGATCAGCGCCCGAAAGCCTGCTTCATCCCGCATTTACCACCGTAAGTGGAAAAATCTTCCTTTCATGGTGCAGGGAAACTAACGTCCAGCCTATGCCTCTGGCCATCCCCAGAATTCTTGACTTTCTACAGTCTGGCTTGCAAGCGGGGTTGGCTCTCAGTTCCCTTAAAGGGCAGGTCTCAGCGCTCTCAATCTTCTACCAATGCCGCCTGGCTCAAAAACCGCAAGTCAAGACCTTCCTCCAGGGCGTTTCCCATCTATTTCCCCCGTACAAACGGCCACTGGAATCATGGACCTCAACCTCGTTCTGGACGGTCTCCAGAGGTCTCCCTTTGAACCCATCAAGGAATCCTTCCCTTGCTCTTCTGTCCTGGAAGGTAACATTCTTGGTGGCAATTACGTCCATCAGACGGGTTTCGGAGCTAGCAGCACTCTCTTGCCGCAAGCCTTTTCTGATCTTTCACCTGGACAAGGTGGTTCTGCGCCCCCTTCCGGATTTCCTTCCAAAGGTTCTTACCCAGTTTCATTTGAACGAGGACATTGTTCTGCCTTCCTTTTGTCCACACCCGGTTCATAGGGTGGAAAGGTCTCTGCATTCGTTAGACCTCGTCAGAGCTCTCAGATATTACATATCCAGGACAGCCCCCTGTAGGAAAACGGACTCTTTGTTCGTCATTCCTGAGGGGCCTAAGAAGGGACAGGCAGCTTCAAAG